>NW_017672299.1:70970-71524 GCF_001879085.1 Nicotiana attenuata
GATGATGGGAAGAAAGATCTTGACCATATGTCTCTGCATGCATTACGCCAAAGATGGTTGCAGCTGGTATTGAGATAAAACATTCCACTTTCTCTGGAAAGAACTGAAATCTTATTTTTGCACATCAAATCCGTGCTTTGCAGAAAAACCTACAAGCCAACACAAACAAACAAAACGAACAAAAATTTTCTGCCCCAGTTTGCACTAGGAAATTTTTGTGAGTTATTGAAAACACATTAAACTATCATTGCTATTGCAGAATAAAGAATTGAAAAAGATATATATATATATATATATATATATATATATATATATATATTTTCTTCTTTTTTTTAAATAATAGGGAATGTTATACCCTGTGTGAACAAGAAGGAAGGCAACCAGGGGATATGGTACCCTGTGTTGGCAATAAGATAAGACTCGTGGCACTCTGAGATTCTACTAGGGGATGTTGTACCCTATGTAGGAAGAAAGTAATGCAACCAGGGGATGTAGTACCCTGTGTTGGCAACAAAATGAGGCTCGTGGCACTCTGAAATGCAACTAGGGGATGT
>NW_017672299.1:71907-77581 GCF_001879085.1 Nicotiana attenuata
TTCCATATGAAGGTTGGTTCAAATGCAACACTGATGGTGCATCAAGGGGGAATCCTGGTCCTAGTTCCTATGGCTACTGTGTGAGGGATCATAAGGGAGATTTGGTCGTTGCAAAGGCAAGGGAGATAGGTGATACAACTAACATTGTAGCTGAAGCAAAGGCAATCTTTCATGGTTTGTTATACTGTGTGGAGAGGCAACTGCATCCTTTGATCATGGAAACTGATTCCTTGGTGAGAGTAAGGCAACCAGGGGATATAGTACCCTGTGTTGGAGATAGGGTAATGATTACATATAATGAAACTAAAAATGGCATGTTTACATGTATGTTGGAAAAAATCAAGGATTTGAGAACTTCACTTGGTGGTGTTCGTGTTTTCACAAACTATTTCTTTTGTTCTGTTATTGTTCTGAACAAAGAAAGATTCATTAGTTTTAAAATGGTGGTTGGTTTGTGCCTTGATTATTTCACTCCCTTGACTCAGCTCATTTTCTTAAATGACTTCAACTGCAACTAGTTATTTCCTGAATACCAACTGCATTCCTGATTCTGGAGAACCTTTAGCTTTTCCAAACTTTGCCATGACGGTACTTAACCTTTTTCAACTTTATTTGCCTTTGTGGGCATTTCACTTTTGACTTCTTTCAACGTTTTTCATTTCAAAGCATCGGCCAATCATGGACAGTCGGGGTCGACTTGATGCATTTGTCGAGGCTGGGCGCCTTTTGAATATATCAGCTCGCTTCAAACGAGAACCTTGTAAATCGGTCTTGCCATCTTTTCTTTGCCTTATTTTTTGAACAAAGTTAGACCGAAAGGGATTCAAAGAAAAAACAAACAAACAATACAATAGAGAATGAGTTTAGAACAAGAGGTGTCCCTTTCAGGGAACAGAAATACGGACTTATATGGGAGTACATGCAGACTTCAATAAACATGACATGCCTTTTGGACTAGATGCCTGATCTGTATAAACCGTCTGATTCTCAAAAACTCATAACAAATTTTGACTTGAAACTACGAAACCTTGCTCATGATTGTGTTAATTCCATGGTTATGTGAATTCTCTTTTCGATCAACAGTGCCCTTTGTGGGTTTTCACTAGCTGATCTCTCTCATTTCTCTTCTCGCCATCGTCTTATAGTGCCCTTTTGCGAGTTTTCACTAATAAGACTCTCTCATTTTTATTTTCTCTACTTACCATCGCCTTACGGTGCCCGAAGGTTTTCACCAATAAGACTCTCTCATTTTATTTCTCTCATTTTGATTGTATCAGATCCAAACGATTGTATCCTCTAATTCTATAAACATTCTCGCTGATTGATCGGAAGGACTTGAAAGGATTTGGGTAAAAAGAATTTGGATTGAATTATAACTTTGGAACCTTTCAGGCAAAACCATTGCCGAAACATTATAATATCTGCTCTAGTTTCACATTTTGGGGAATTTGGATTTTTATTTTGGTGTGACTGAAACTCAGAGAAAGGCTGCCTACGTATCCTTTCGGAATCAAGTCGAACGTAGTTCAGGGAACTTTGTTTTTGAATTTTTTTGTGTTTTTTGTTTTTTTTTGTTTTCATTTTTGTTTTCTTTTGCATTTTTTTTGATTTTTTTTTTGTTGTTGTTTTTTTCTTTTCTTTCTTTTCTTTGTTATTTTTTAATAATAACTTCCAGATTCCAAAGAGGGTAATCAAAGAGAGAGAACCGACTCAAAGGGTTTGCAAAAGGGTTGATGGTATTTGGGTAGTGAGAAAGAAAACCTTCGTCATCCCAATCAAAGAATGTTAACACCGAGTAGTGAGTCTAACATAGTACCTTCTGACTGTATCTGATTTGACTGTTGTCTCGGGGACATTTCCTTCGATGTCTCCCAAATACAACGCTCCATTTGGCAATACTCTTGTTACAATGTATGGACCTTTGCATTTTGGAGCAAATTTTTCCTTAGCTTCTTCATGGTGCGGGAGAATATATCTTAGGACGAGTTGCCCCACTTCAAATTTCTTGGGCCGTACTTTCTTCTTGTAAGCATGGGCCATTCTTTGTTGTACAACTGTCTATGGTGGCCTCCAACCAATCACTTTCCATCAATCAAAGACAATGTTTTAATCGGGTCTTGACATAATTTTCACCTCGATCTCGGCTTCAAGAATGATCCGAAGGGAAGAAATTTAAACTTCTACTGGTATTACGGCTTCAGTGCCATAAACCAATCAAGTAAGGGCGGCCTCATTTGAATTTGATTTAGGCTTACTGTTCCAATGCTCTGTTTATTTTCTTACACTCCTTATCTTCAACACATTCTGCTTCTTGATTCATTATTTCGAAATCTGACAGCGTTTTAGGATCTGGGCATGAAGTCCGAAAGCATGTCATGTTATTAAAATCTGGATTTATAGAACTGACAAGAGAATAAGAAAGGTGACAAGATTAAGAAATGAGACATTCATGGATGATGAAATATTGATTTCATTTATTTGAATATTTAAAAAAAAAGATAGAAGGGTTTACATCAGAATATAAGACAGTAAAGTAAAAATATTCGGATGACACACTGAAATAACTCGAAAGGCAGAAAAGATAGCAAGACCAGTTACAGAGACTCCCGTCTGATAGGGAAAGTTTCTGGGTTAGCGCCCGTTTTTTTTTTTTGTTTCTCTTCTGCCGCAGCAATGGCTACTATGGCTTTCAATGCTGGATCAAATTCCCCATAAACAAATCATCATGAGCAGGCCATGTCCTATTGCTCAAATCTAGTAAGGTAAACCCCACATTTGCCTTTAATTTTTTGTTTTTCACCGTCAACTTGCCTACTTGCCTTTTCGTGACCTTGGATCAACAACAGTTGAGCTTGTTCCATTTGTTGAGAAGATGTTTTTACTTCCGAGGGATCTTGGATTGTTTGCGTGACTCGCCATTGCAAACCAACAAACCGACCACCTTTAATTAGCTTTTATTTCAAAACAACAAGCATGTTAAATTAAACACTCTTTCTCTTTTTTCTTTTCTTTTTTTTTTTAAAATGATTCGATCGAACCTGATGTGGGTTGCCTACGTATCATGTGGAGACATGAATCAGATCTTGCGTAGTTTGGGAAGATCAAGAATAAATAAATAAACTAATTTTTTTTTACTTTTTAAATATAAAAAAAAAATCTAATCATAAAAGCTCCTAATAAGAAAAATATTTTTGACCTTTGAAATCTCTATCTCTTTTTTTATTAAAAATTTTCTAAAGAAAGACTTTTAAAAAGAAAGAAAAATCCTTTTGGATTTCCATTTTTGGTAATTTTTGGAAAGAAAGTAATTTTTTTTTTTGGATTTCAATTTTTTTTTTTTGAATTTTTTGGAGAAAGACTTCTAAAGAAGGTGGAAATATTTTTGGATTTTTGAATTTGACGTCTTAAAGAAAGACTTCTAAAGAAGGAATTAAAAAAAATATTTTTTTGGATTTTTGAAAATTGGGGGCCGGAACCGATGAGGTTTGCCTACGTATCTCACATCCGATGAGAATCAGACCCGCATAGTTCGTATATGTTTCAGGAATGGGATGACACTTTTTTGAAAAATTTAGGCTTATTTTGTAATAATCTTTTTGGGGTAAATACTGAAATTTTTAAAAAATCGGGTAAATTTCCTCCCTTCTGGTTTTCCCTCAATTTTTATATTTTTATTTTATTTTATTATTTTTTAGAAACCGGTCAACATGCACAAGCCGAATCAAATATAATGCACAAGTAGCACATAAGATGCATCAGGATGGTCTTGCAATTCTCGGGTACACCTGTCCTAGACGGACCCAACCCCTGTGTTGAGTCCCAAAAGTCAAATGCACATGATGCAAACAAACGTTCCTACTAGGGATCCAGCATGAGGCTATGTTATTCTAGGTTTAAATCCTGGGGGGAGTGTTTTAGACCTGGCTTACCCAAACGGACAGCTCGAGCCGAGGCGGGGGCAACGTACGGGGAGCACGAAAGTCTACCCGGCCTAGTTACTTGACCCAACCTCGTTCTAAATGGTATGACTTCTAACAGAAAAGTGGGCCACGCGCACGTGTGCACCATAAATTCAGAAGACTCGGAAGGGAGACGTAAGAAGACACTTTAATACAATTCAAATAATATCAAAACGGTAAATAAGCGGAAATTAGCACATTAGGCCAAAGCACAGTAATGACATCAAATTAATAAAGCCAAGTATAGATCACATTACAAGCTCGAATTCTTATTATCCCCAGCAGAGTCGCCATAGCTGTCACACCTCCTTTTTTACCCACCCGAAGGGGTATAAGAAAGAAAGGAGTTTTTTCAATTTAAGTGACATTAATCGAAATGGGATTATTTATTTATTTTAGAGTCGCCACTTGGAATATTTTTATTGGTGTCCCAAGTCACCGGTTTAATTTAAATCCCAAATCGAGGAAATTCGACTTTCATTTTGAAGTCCGCGAACCAGAAATTCTAAATAAGGAATTCTGTTAACCCGGGAGAAGGTGTTAGGCATTCCCGGGTCCCGTGGTTCTAGCACGATCGCTTAGTGATTCTTACTTGGCTTAAATCATTTAACTACTCATTTTTAGGACCTATGTGCATTTATATTTTTACCGCTTTTACATCACTTGAATTATTCGTAATTAAAGAATTGAGTTACGCGTACGTATACTCTTTTCTTTTGGCGCATCAAAATCATGCCACGCGAACGTGTCCACGATTAATAACGCTTTTTGTTGATTTATTAAGAAAAAGTTTTGTTGAAGTTGCGCGAACGCATCCCTCGAGTCCTTTTTAGAGTTAAATTCGCAATTATGTTACGCGGACGTATACATAATCGCAATACTAATCCAAATCGAGCCTAAAGCAAACTACGATTGTAATATTTTCTACACTAGTTAGTATTAATGTGAGGGCCGTGGATTAAGTGATTCAGTTGTGAATGGCACGCCTCGATTTATTTTAAAAGATTCGTACTCAATTAAAGCAACTTATGATGGTTCACAAATTTAAATTCTTTCTAAAAAAAAATTATGGTTATATGAAGATCTGCATTAGCGAAACTTATTGGGCATTTTCCTTACCTACAAACTAATATCTAACTTCTGGACAAAAACTATAATTACTTGTGCTTTTCATTTAATGAATAAAAAAAATCAAACTGTGAATACTTATGACATTCTCTAATAAATGTGTTGAACATCCCAAATCTTAAAGACGACAACATGTGAAAACAAAGACGGCAACGTGTGAAAACAGAGAACAAATCAGAATATACACAGCTATAGTAATGTGTATGGCGTTTTAATTCAAGCTTAACATAAGCTAGAACAAGATGAAGCAAAACTGAAGATTCAGATTTAAAAGTTTAAACAATAGCGACCCGAAATTAAACAGAAAAGTGATTCGAGCATTCAACAGATCATGGACAAGTCAATAGACTAAAGTTTTACAAATCTGGCCAAAACAAATCCAAACAGATGTATTCATTACGTCTAAACATGATTCTCAAATATACGGGACTAGGCTAAATAGAAATGTTCTACACATGCTAGTAAATCCACTTCAACGCACTTAATAAGAAATCATGTACACCCATAACAAACTAAACACATTAAATACGGGATAGGACAATTAAATACCAGATTTGCATTTCTATTGACTCAAATTAGATTATTAC
>NW_017672299.1:77807-90350 GCF_001879085.1 Nicotiana attenuata
ATATATATATATATATATATATATATATATATATATTAATTAACTTACTTTTAAGCTTTAAAGAAAACTATATAAATAAGAAAATTTAATATTTACACTGTAGTTCAAATTCTACTAAGAAAAATACAATAGCTTACTTATTAAAATTCTAATTAAAAGATTCTTTTTCTCTTTACAAATAGAAATGAAATATATTCTATAATTATTTGAATATTTTTTGTAATTTTTTTTTAATAAAACCTATTAAAAGTTCCTACAAGTTTAAAATATCAAGATTAGACCGTAAAGAAATATTTACACTAAATAGTATAAAATTTGAGTGTGGTCAAAAATTAGTTGTTCACAACGGGCATCATCTTTCCCATCTCTGACAGCAATTGGGTAAGCCCCGTCCAGTGTGTACCAAAAAAGGGTGGGATGGCAGTTGTACAAAATGAGAAGAACGAGTTGATCTCGACTCGTATAGTCACAGGGTGGCAGATTTGCATGGATTACAGGAAATTAAACGCAGCCACTCGAAAGGACCATTTCCCCTTGCCCTTCATTGACCAGATGTTGGACAGGTTAGCTGGGCAATCCCAGTTTTGTTTCTTGGACGGATACTCAGGGTACAATCAGATCTCAATAGCCCCGGAAGATAGAGAGAAAACGCCCTTCAAATGTCCGTATGGCATCTTTGCTTTTCGGAGGATGCCATTTGGACTTTGCAATGCACCGGCCACATTCCAGCGGTGTATGTTAGCCATTTTCACCGACATGGTCTAAGACATTATGGAGGTGTTTATGGATGATTTCTCCGTGGTAGGGGATTCATTCGAAGATTGTCTTCACAACCTTAAAAGAGTGCTCAAACGATGAGTGGAGATAAATTTGGTGCTTAACTGGGAGAAGTGCCTTTTTATGGTACAAGAAGGCATAGTGTTGGGGCATAAAGTGTCCAAAAAGGGGATTGAAGTAGACCATGCAAAAGTTGATGTGATTGAGAAGCTCCCAGCACCCACTTCAGTGAAAGCAGTGAGAAGTTTCCTTGGGCACGCCGAATTCTACAGGCGGTTCATCAAGGATTTTTCAAAAATTGCTAACCTCTTATGTAAGTTGCTTGAAAAAGACCAGCACTTTATATTTTCTGATGATTGCAGGTTAGCATTTGAGGAGCTGAAGAAGAGATTGGTGACTGCACCCATCATTGTTGCACCCAACTGGGAGCAACCATTCGAGCTGATGTGCGACGCCAGTGATTACGCTATAGGAGCGGTTTTGGAGCAGAGCAAGGAGAAAATTGTGCACCCAATTTACTATGCAAGCAGGACACTTAGTGGTGCACAACTGAACTACACGGTCACAAAAAAGGAAATGCTCGCTGTAGTGTTTGCCTTCGACAAATTCAGGTCATACCTTATTGGCTCGAAAGTTATTATTTATACTGACCATGCAGCCATTAGGTACTTGATAGCAAAGAAGGAGTCAAAGCCCCTCTTGATTCGCTGGGTTCTGTTGCTACAAGAATTTGACCTGGAGATTCGTGATCGAAAGGGGACAGACAACCAAGTAGCAGACCACCTCTCGATGTTGGAAGGGGCAGAAAAGAGAATGGAGGTTGAAGATATCATTGAGACATTCCCGGATGAGCAATTACTTGCTGTGACAATGAAGGAGGCACCATGGTATGCTGATATTGCTAATTACTTAGCATGTGGTATTGTACCTCATGATCTCTCCTCAATTCAAAAGAAGAAATTTTTTCGTGATTGTCGTGTGTATTATTGGGATGAACCCCTATTGTTCAAAATATGTGTTGATAACATGATCCGGCGGTGTATCCCCGAGCAAGACCAACCCTCTGTTTTGCTACCATATGGTGGACACTTTGGAGGAATTCGGACAACAGCAAAGGTGCTGGAATCAGGCCTGTATTGGCCTACATTGTTCAAGGATGACCATGCTTGGGTCAAAGGCTGTGATGAATGTCAAAGGACGGGCAACATATCCCGTCGTCATGAGATGCCAATGACCACAATCCAAGAGGTGGAAGTGTTTGACATGTGGGGGATCGACTTCATGGGGCCTTTCGTCAGCTCATACGGTAACAAGTATATACTGGTTGCCGTTGACTATGTCTCCAAGTGGGTCGAAGCAGTTGCTCTCCCAACCAATGATGCGAAATGGGTGACCAGTTTCCTCAAGAAAAACATCTTCACATGTTTTGGCACCCCCCGAGCCATAATCAGTGATGGTGGCTCTCATTTTTGCAATAGAGCGTTTGCACGCCTATTGGAGAAGTATGGAGTTTGCCACAAGGTAGCCTCACCATACCACCCATAAACAAGCGGGCAGGTGGAAGTGTCCAATAGGGAAATCAAAAGTGTCCTCTCAAAAACAGTGAATGCAACAAGAATTGATTGGGCAAGGAAGCTGGATGATGCATTGTGGGCATACCGCACAGCCTTCAAAACTCCAATTGGTATGTCACCATACAAGTTGGTATATGGAAAGGCATGCCACCTTCTGGTTGAGCTCGAACACAAAGCACTGTGGGCATTGTGGCAGCTGAACTTAAACATGGAGACATCGGGCACCAACAGAGTTAATGGGTTGCATGAGCTCGAGGAATTCCGGTTCCAGGCATTCGAGAGTGCTAGACTATATAAAGAAAGGATGAAACTGATGCATGACAAGCACATCTTGGATCGGAACTTCAAACCTGGAGAACTAGTGCTGCTATATAACTCAAGATTGAGGTTGTTCTCGGTTAAGTTGAAGTCCCGATGGTCAGGACCGTTCAGAGTGGTGCAAATGTTCCCAAGTGGAGCTGTGGAGATCGAATCTGAAGATGGGTCGAACAAACTCACAGTGAATGGGCAGAGGTTGAAACATTACCTTGGAATGACTGAAGAAAAAGGGGACAGCGTGGTGATAACGTTGGAGGAGCCCCGATACACAAATGAGGAGTGATGATATGAGCCTGCGTCGTGTCGCGACGTTAAATCAGGCGTTGCGTGGGAGGCAACCCATGTTTTCTTTTGTTTCTTTTTGTCTTTTGTTTTGATGTTGTACTTGATGTGTATGAAACTAACCCTTTTATTAGTGTACAGGGCAAGATTGGTGCATATTGGGAGAAGTCGGGGTCAAGAACCAACCCCGGAAAGGTAAAAAAATGAGAAAAACAAAAAACAATTCTCGGAAGCCCGTGAACGCGACCGCGGCCCGGGCGCGAAAAATTCGACGTATTCTATTTCTGGGCCACCGTGACCGCGGTGGGACCGCGTACCGGGCGCGGTAAATCACGAGTATTCTGTTTTGTCGTTCTTCTTTGACCGCGACCGCGGCACGGGCGCGGTGAATTGCGACCATTCTGCCGCCCAGGTAAGTTGTAATTAATTTTTTTTATTCTTTTCTTTTCTTTTTCTCTTCTAAACCTACTTAAAATAAAACCTACCCGCCTCCCACTTCCCCCAATCCTCTTCTCACTCTAACTACCCGCCCCCTACTTTCCCCACTCCTCTTCTTACTCTAAATCTCTAACCCCACGCCCCTTCTTCTTCTTCTTCTTCCCATCTCTCACACACCCATTTCTTCCCCCCCCCCCCCCCCCNGATAGGGTTGTCACGGTACGGAACACCCCGGTGAATGCGTCTCTTGAGGCCATCCGCCGAGTGTACAGGTTGCCGGTATTCACTGGAGAGACGGATTATTACCAAGATTATCAACGCCCACCTGTCTGGTGGCAACCAATTGTTGAAACAATCTGTGTGGCTGGCCGGGATCCAATATGGATAGAGCAAAGAATTACCCTGAACTCCCAATCTCTCACTTGGGAAGCTAAGTGTTGGATAACAATCATCAACAGCCGTTTGCTACCATCCATCAACACTACATATGTTAATGGGCCAAGAGCAGCGGCAATTTATTGTTTTATGACCCAACATGATTTTGATGTGGCCCGTCTCATTCAGGATGAAATGTTCATTCGCTCCCCAAAAATACTCAAAGGGTTCTGCTTCCCTTCCCTGGTCACAAGGTTGTGTCGTGCTTTACGAGTTCCTGAAAATCCCATTGTAGATGCGAAAGTGCCATTAAAAGCCCCATTCAAGGCTAGCAAAATCACAGTTAGGAAAGAGCAGGCTGTGGCAGATGATGATGATACCGACGATGATGATGAGGGAGCTATGCATGCTGCCGCCCCACCGGTGCGGATTGTTGATGAGGCAGGCCCATCACAGGCACGCTGGAGTACCTGGATGACAGCTTTGGAACAGGAGATGGCTGGCCTACGGACGTCAGTCAATGACCTGAATGCTAGAGTTGACACTTTGGCCACTCAAAATGCCAGGTCAAAAAAAAAGATCATGGGCTGGCTCCAGGCGCTAGGACGAGCGTGTCACCTCGATCCTGGCACCGTCTCCGATCAGGACTGAGCACCAGGGAAGTCCCCTTACCTTACTCTGCTTTAATTTCTTTGACATGGGGACATGCCAAATTTTTAAGTGTGGGGTGGGGGAAGGTTGTTGTTGTTGTACAATTGTATAAATTTGCTTGGTGTTTTTGGTTGCTGTTAATTAACTTCGACTTGGCCCGAAGACGGACACCTCTCGACGAGTCTCTTGAGGGACTTAAGTCGAACAAAAAAAAAATATTTTCGTCTGTTAGGTAGTGTATCAACTCCCCATTGGTTTTTCTTTAAACCATGGTTCTTTTCCAAGGGTTTCCATTTGAACCGGGTATAGTTAGTTTTTTTTCTTCTTTTTGTTAGTTTAGGAATTTTTGGGCGAGGAAAGACTAGAAATAGGATCCCTTGACTCCATGGTACCTTGAATAGAGATTGCTTTAGTGTGACACTTAGGCTCATTAGTTGACTCTAGCAATAAAGCCTTAAATTGTGTGTCCTTGAGTTGGCTTAAGCAACTTGAGCAGAGTGTCTTGATGTTCCTAACTGAATTGAGTCATGTGCCATGTGTGAGTGAGGCTTTGTGTATTCTATGCTAACACTCAATGCCTAGAACTTGCCATGTGTGTGTACGAAGCGAAATGGTAGTCTTAATTGGTATGGAAAGTGATATAGGCGTTTTCTTGTTGAACCTATCTATATATGTTTTCACCTACCTGATTGTGTATATCCTAGTTAACCCCTTGGAGCCTGTAATCCTGTTCTTTGGTAACCACATTACAAGCCTTACCCAAGTTGTGAATTGTCTATCTTTTTGAACCCTATCACCTCTTAGAAGCACTTGATTGTAATGAATATGGAAAAGCTAAAGTGTGGGGTGGCTGGTTGGGCTTTCGAGTGGAACCAAGAAGACATAAAAACAAAAGGGGTGCACTGTGTGATAAACAATATTAGAAGCGACCAAAATCTGAAAAAAAAGAAAGAGAGAAGAGACTGAGCTGAATAATTTTCTATAAGAATAAGTCTCAAAATGGTGGTGGTCTTTAAAAGAGAAAGTGTGCTTAGAGAAGTAGGGGTTTAACTCAATGATGTTAAGGTGGAATGAAGGTTTGATAAAGGTATGGGCTTGAAAGTGGAAAGTGTATTGAGTGCTTAGGGAAGTGTAGTCACTATACCCATATGTATCCTACATGTCCCGCAGCCAACATTACAACCAAATAAAGTCCTACTTGTTTCTAGACCAAATGGGCTCGATTAGTCGAGTATTACACTACGGGCAAGCCTATGGTGCGTTATTTGTGGCATAAGAATTTATTTCTGAGGGTGAGTGAAATCTTACGTGTTTGAATTCCTCAGTGTGTGAATTATAATGACATGACACAAGTCTCTTTTGTGGTGAGTAGGCACGTGATTCATGAAGGAAAGGTAAGTCTGGACCTCCGACTGAGAGTATGAAAGCCGGTTAGGGACATTACGTGGCTAGAGAGGGAGTCCACTCTTGAGGTTAGGAGGTTACGCTAAGGTAGTCTATCTATGTGAATTATTCTTGGTATAAGGAGTAGGGAAGTGACCCAGTGATGATTAGGCCTATAGAGTGTGGTTTTTTTTTGCTAGAGGACTAGCAACTGTTTAAGTGTGGGGTGTTGATAGTAGCCTATATTATGCGATGTAGATGCTATTTATGCTCGAAGTTAACCATACTTTATTGATGTTTTAAGTGCTAAATGATAACAAAATGCTCTAATTGAGGTTTTTTATGCTTTGCAGGAACTACTCCGAGTTAGGAGGAGGATATAGAGTGTTTTGGGGTCAATTATGTAGATACAAGGCCAATCGAGAAGAGCCCGAATGAAAACGAGCAAGAAAAGGCGAAGAAAAACTGGGTAATAGTCTACCGCGACCGCGGTGAAAGAAAAGCGGAAAACAGAATGTTTAAAATGACCGCGGTCGTGTCGCGGTTGGCCCGCGACCGCGGTCGATCTGGAGAAGCCCAAGAAAGTTTAAGGGCTAAAGTGTAAAGCGTGGGAAACTTATCCTAACCCTATATAAACTCAACAAACTCGCCCAAGTCAAGGTTAAGCTTGTTTTTAGACTCAATTGGAGGCAAGAACAAGTGTGAGAAGATCAAGACACCATTAGAGTTTTTCATTCTTCTTCTTGTTGTCATTATCAGCTAGAGTAGTTCGAGAGAATGCTCTAGTAAATTATCGTAGTTAATCGAGAGATAATTGCGGTAACCCATAGCTCATAATCCTCATAGAGTATTACGGCGAGATTATAGCAAAAGAGTTAAGAATTAATCTAGCAATTGGGAAAGTCAATACCCTAGACCTTTTTACCATTGAATTATCTTTAATTTGGAATATTGTTAGTCTTATTATCATTTTACTTTTGTTAAACAAATTCCCATATTTATTGATAAAAATCCTACATCCCAGAATTGGTTGAGCTAGTAGTAGCATCACTAAGAGTTGTAATAGATAGGTTAGTTCCTTGAGGATTCGACTCCGGACTTGTAAACCGGATTATATTTGCAACGACCGCTTTGTCTTTAATAAGGCATCGTTGGGCGTGATTACGTATTCGAAATTTACTAGTCCGACTAATTTAAATTGACACGTAAACTTCATTTGTGCTCCCTAACAAGGGTTTGTCAGTTACTAGAGCTTGAACCCGATTTTTTTTGTCAAGAATGAAGAGATCTCATTCATCTCATCATATTCTTTTTGATAATTCACTTTGACATAATTATACATGATATAGAATTCAAATCTTGTAAGTACTGATTAACACTATCACGAACCTTATTCGTTGTTTATAATTAAGTAAAGTAATCGTCAGATACGCAAATCTGCCGTAAAACTACGTCTGGTATAGAAAAATTGTTAATGTTGCGAAAACCAATGTATTAGGGGACAAAATGAAGGAACTTCGTGAGTCAACAACTTATGCAAATAAAAATAGTGTAATAGTAATAAAAAAAAAATACTAAGTATTACTGAAAACGTATTTTGTGGGTTGGTAAAGAGACTTGGGTTATGGGGACACTTAGCAAAGCACAATGCTATTACTGCAGTCAGTTGCTGTCCTATTTATATTAAAACAAATTTATTTGGATAGTGTTAAATGTTTACATGAGTTTATAGTGATAGCATAAAAATTTTCATAATATTGATGTATAAAGATTAAACTTATGGGTCTATTGGAAATAACCTCTCTACCTCGTCAAGTAGGAGTAAGATACGTAAACACTACCCTATCCAGATCTCACTTGTGGGATTATACTGTATATGTTGTTATCGTTGTTGTTGTTGTAAAGAGTAAGCTTATCTGAAAACAATTACAAAAGGATTTGAACTTTGTGCTAGGTTGAGATATTGAGATCCCGTTTGGATGGGCTTATTTTAAGTGACTTTTAAATAGTAGCGATAAGTTAGGTGTCACAACCCGGAATTTCCACCCTCGGGACCGTGATGGCGCCTAACATTTCACTTGCCAGGCAAGCCAACGTTAGAAATAGTTTCTAGCCATTTTAACAAATCTAATTAAATGATACCAAGAAAATAAAACGGAATTAATACTGAAATAGAGTGAGAAAACCATAATAACAACGATATCTAGATACAATCCCAGAACTGGTGTCACAAGTGCACGAGCGACTAGAGTAATACAAATAATGGTCTGAACGAAAACATGACTGTTTGGAATAAAATCAACCACTTGAATAAGGTAGAAGGGGACTTCAGGGCTGTGAACAGCGTGCAACTGTACTTCAAGTCTCCGTCAGGCAATCAATCCGAACAATCTATTGACTGCCGTTAGGACCGACTCCAAAATCTGAACAAAAAATGCAGAGTGTAGTATGAGTACAACCGACACCATGTACTCTATAGGTGCTGAGCCTAACCGCGATGAAGTAGTGACGAGGCTAAGGCGGGTCACTTGCAATAACCTGTACGTAATATAATAATGATGACAGAAAAGGAACGCAGGAAAAGTGGCAGTCAACTGATGAAAATAAACTCCATCCTCGAAATAAGTAAAATCAGAAACACCAGTCCTCAGAATCTCGTATGAAAACACCAAAAGCTACCACAATGCAACAATGAATACAAAACACACAATCCATTGCGGCGCGTAACCAGATCCCATCGTACTAATCCTTCCTTATTTCACCATATCAATATCAAGAATAACATGTAAAATTCATTGCAGCGTGCAACCCGATCCCACCATATAATCAGAATTAATATCATAATCCTCCCTTATTTCACCATATCAAAATCACATATAAAATCCGTTGCGGCATACAACCCGATCCCACCATATCAATATTAATCATCCTTTATTCCACCCATTGCGGTGTGCAACCTGATCCATAAACAAAATCAATAATGTAACCAATTTAACAACTCATTTCACAAGAAGCTCAACGATTAAAGAATTATGAAAGCAAAGCCATAATGGAACCTCGTACCAAATTAAGGAATGCTACAATTACTACAAAGCAAAAAGACGAGCCAAATATATGACAATTAAAGTGCGCAAGTAAGACAAGTAAGGCAAGTAGCAATTAATCATGAATTCATGGAAGAAACAAGCATTTCAACAAGAGTAAATAGATGACAAGTATCAAGTTACGACATACAAAGCAATTAAAGCATGTCATAGTTAAGATATAGAATGAGATAATGAATGAAATGTGGGAAAACATGAAAATAACTATTTTGACGGCGTATATACACTCATCACCTCGCATATATGCCGTTACACATGTAAATCACATAACATATAGTTCAAGGGTTCATAATTCCCTCAAATCAAGGTTATTCCCTGTCAAAGCTCAACTGGGGCCTTTCCTTTAAAATTCGCCTCCGAACCAACCAAATCTAACCAAAATCGACTTAATATCAACTAACAATGATAGGGAAATCAGTTACAATACACAAAGCTAAGATCTTTACATTTTTTCTAAAAAGTCAACAAAAGTCAACCTCGTGCTTGCCTGGTCAAAACCCGAGATTCGGACCAAAATCGGATTAACCATTCACTCCGGAGCCCAGTTACGTAATTTGTTTTGAAGTCCGACCTCAATTCGAGGTCTAAATGACTAAATCCCAAATTTACAAAATTCCTAATTCTACCTAAGTCCCTAATTTCTACCATGAAAATCCTAGATTTAATGTTGAAAACACTTGAAAAGTAATGAGTAATTGAAAAGAAATAGATTAAAGTTGCTTACCAATATTTTTGGAAGAATATCCTCCTTAAAAATTGTGTCTAGGGTGTCTAGGGTTGAGAGTTTGTGAAAAATGAGCTAAATCCCGCATTCTTAATTTTTTGTCCAGGCGCAGATATCGTATATGCGACCTGAGGTTCGCAAATACGAACCCCGCAAATGCCAAGAATCCATCATAAATGTAAGGAATCCTCACCTCTGCTGTCATCGCAATGCGATGATTTGTTCACAATTGCGAACTTGGACCCTCCGCAAAAGCGACTCAGTGATCGCATTCCGACCTACACCCAGGCCAGGCCATCATCTAATATACGATAGGGAGTTCGCAAATGCGAACTCTTCATGCCACTATGCTGTTCGCAAATGCGAGCATGAAGCTCGCAAATGCGGATGTCGCAAATGCAACTAATTTCTCGCAAATGCGAGATTTGAGCACCAACAAAAATTTGATATCCTATGAACTCTCCAAAACGTGTCCGAAACTCAACTGAGCCCACGGGGGTCTAAACTAAACATGCACAGTAGCCCAAAAATATTATACGGACTCGCTCGCGTGATCAAAACACCAAAATACACCTAGAACTACGAATCGGACACCAAAACGAATGAAATTTTCAAAGAAACTTAAGAACATGCAAATTTACAACCATATGTCCGGATCACGTAAAATCAACTCCGTTTTGCACCAAATTTTGCAGACAAGTTATAAACACTGAAATGAATCTATACCAAGTTGCGGAACCGAAATCCGAACCCGGTAGCAATAAAGTAACCTTACGGTCAAACTTAGGAATTCTTTAAACCTTTAAATTATAAGTTTTCGATAAATTACGTTAGATCAAGCTAGGCACCTCCAAATTCAATTCCGAGCATACGCCCAAGTCCCAAATCATGATACAGACCCACCGGGACTGTCGAAACACTAATCCGGGTCCGCTTACGCAAAACATTATCTGTAGTCAACTCGAATGAGTTTAAAGCAAAATTTCACATTTTCTTGAGTTTTTCACATAAAAATTTTCTGGAAAAAGATACGGACTGTGCACGCAAATCTAGAAAGGCTATACGGAAACTAGTTGAGGTCTCGGAATACAAAAATAAAGGCTAATAATAAAAATAATCTATCGGATCATCACATTAGGAATTTTAGTTTTTGGCTTTTGGTTAGTTTTGTCATCTTATATCTTCCAAAATTTTATTGCTGATCATTGATTAGACGAGAAGTTGGTAGCATTATATAGTATTTATTAATCTTAAAAGGAAGTTAAAGCAGAAATTGAAGGAAAGGAGTAAGTTGTCACGCTAAAGTGGAAAATAGTCTATTTTAGGAAATATAAATATATATATTTACCTTAATCAGAAATTTCGAGTTTGAGTCTTGAGAATAAAAAAAAAAAAGGAAACGTAAGAATCGCTTTTCTCTTAAGTGGAGATGTGCGAATCTGAATTAATCGAAATTTCACTATATATATATATATATATATATATATATATATATATATATATATATATATATATATATATATGCGCGCGAGAGAGAGAAATAACGAGTGAAAATGAAAAGAAAAAACTGATAACTTACAAAAATGACAAACTTAACCCTAGGGGTCATGGATGATTATGCGTTGGCTCGAAAAGGACACTTGCTTAGAAGTTACTAGAACACTTTAAATAGTGAATAATCATTAACATTAATCATCAGTCATTTTCCAGAAGCCTTTTGCATGAGCAAAATGGCCACCCAAAAATAAGATACATGTGGTATTTCTTTCAAAGCAGTCAAAATCTCCTCGTTTTGTCAAACACCTTTTTCTGTTGTAACTTTCAGGATAAGATAAGGGTACTTTAGTATTTTCGAGATTTAAGTAGGATTGAGAACAATTCATTCTCGTGCTTCTCCATGTCAGTCAGCTTTATTTGACAAGCTTATTTGCTAATATCCAACTTAGCATAATTATTACCGTTGCTGAAATTATTCCAAAAAAAAAGTAAGTAAAAGGCAAGGTGGAGGTAGGTGATATTCTCCACGGCTCACGTTGTATAGAAATGGCATGGGGTAGCCACTATTTAAGATGGTATTTATTTTTTATCCAGTAATTTTAATATTGAGCAAAAACAGCCACTACTCTATTAAAATTAATATGAAAAGATATTTTTACCTTTTCTTCCCTTGCTTTTCTTCCCAAACCCCCGCTTCTCTCTCTGCATCAAATACATTGAAAATACTGGGTACCCTTGTGGAACTCCTGCTTCATATAGAGCATAAATGAGTTAAGAATCCAAATAGCGGCAGGTAGGAGAGATGAATGTAATGTAATAGCAAAAATCTTCCTAGAAAGTTTTTTTTTTTGATAAGTATTGTCCTAGAAAAATTTAATAAGCACTATGATAAGATTCATTCTTGATAAGAACGCCAATTGCAAATCTTGTCTATGTTTAACCAAAAAACTGAATATTTGGTTAAAGCTAGAAATTAAGAGAGAAATCGGGTTACTGATAATCAAGAAATGAGAGACTTTGAGATCAACAATAAAGCAATGAATAAGTATATATTTCAGTATAATCTCAATGATATTTCGTGTCCTACAGATGTTGAGACCTTCCCCTTTTATAGTTAATTCTAGGAGAAAGTGTAATGCCTTTGTCTTAATGAGGCAATTATGAGCAATAAATGACATTAAAAGAAACATTACTCAATCATTCCTATTAAATACAAATTCTCTCAACGTATTTGGCATTTAATGCTGAATTTGGACTCCTTTACGCTATCAGATTCATTTCTTCAATTCCTTCCGATTTTCGAGCTTTAAATGACTCGAACAAGTACGAGTCTCATTTCATTTGAATAATAGCTCGTGCCTTTAAGTATCTTCTCTCCCGCGTCTGTTGTTGCTCGTGCCTTCTACTGTATACCTCGCTT
>NW_017672299.1:94814-114427 GCF_001879085.1 Nicotiana attenuata
CGAACGCCTCGGCAGATTAATAGATGCATCTATAGGCGCGTCGTCGACCCTCGGCAAGTGCACATTTCTTTTCTGTTGGAGCGGGCCGTCGCCTCGGCGTGATTTGCGCATGATATTTGTGTATATTGATGCATGAGAAATTTTAAATGAAGATATTGCCTTTCATGGCTTGATGTAAATGGATAAAATAAAGAAGAGTAAAACTTGAAAATCCCTTATTACTTGTTGAAGGTGTATTGCCTATTTTACAGCTTCGTGAGTTAAAACTGTATGTATATATATATAAAATCCATGATTCCCTCACATATTTAGTATATTATTATTGGACCGCTAGTGAGTGTCCAGGTTGACCATCTCGTCTCTACCCCTTCGGGATTAGGCGGGATACTCACTGAGTACACGTTGATTATGTACTCATACTACACTTCTGTGCATTTTTGTTGCACAGGTATATGTTACTTTAGCGGCCTACTGGGCATAGCAGCACGGATGATCCGGGGACTAGGTGAGCTGTACTGTTCGAGGCGACTCGCAGCTAGTGCAGTTCCCTTCCAGTTCTTTATTTATTCATTCCCTGTCCAGTGTATTTCGGACAGATATTGTATTTTATTTTCCTTATCGGTAGTTGATCATGCACTTGTGACATCGGGTTCTGGGATGGATTTTCGAAAGATGTGTATTAATAGTATTTCTTAATTTGAATTGAAACAGAGATGGTTTTATTTATACATGAAAAAAATGGAAGTAAAACTCTTAGATTTTCAAAGTTATTAAAAGAGAATTGAATTGGTGATTTAGTTGGCTTGCCTGACAACGGTGTCCGGCGCCATCACGACCCGTAGTGGATTTGGGTCGTGACACAGCTCATGGGGTACTCAGACTTCTCCCAAGCTTGATCCTTCGTGCGGGTACCTCACACTTAGTTCCAACCATTTGGTTTGCTGTTGCATCCTTCCAATACCTTTGCTTTCCATGCTCCTAGAAAATAAAAAATTGACACTACAAAATAATACAATTAAAAAAATATAAAAGAAAGCAATAAAGTTGAGTTGCCTCCCAACAAGCGCTTGATTTAACGTCGCGGCACGACGCGAATCACTTTTTGCCTCCACCTCGAGCTTATGAACTGAACCCCAAGTTCTGATTCAAGCTTATGATTATGGTCATGTGGCGGTGGAATGAATCTAACTGACCCAAGGAAATAATGTAGTATTCTGCACTCCTTGACCTTTGTATGAGGTATGTAATCCTGACTTTCTGGCAAGAAGAATTCCAGAATATATATACCTTGTTCCTCATTCCTCGACTCTTCAATTGGTTCGGATGACTCTATTTCCATATCATCATCCAAACATAATGTGGAAAAATGCTTAGAGTGTGGACCAATGCGCTCAAACACATGAACTTCAGGACTTTCAACATCCTCAACATTAATGATACTAGATTCAACAAAATTTATATCCTCAATGTCCTTGGCTGACTCTAGTCGCACGTCTTCAACATCGACATCCTTAAATTGTAGTTGGCTAGGTTGTTGATGTTCTACTCTAACCTCCCCAATTAACACCTCAAATTCTTGCTCTTCTTGTGTAACAACCTGACCGATCGTTTTGAGCTCTAGCACATCGTTCAGCAGTCTGAGGCCATGAGCAGCTTCATTTCAGGTATTATGACTTGTACGCGTGGTCGGAATTGAATTTCGGGAAGTTCGGAGTTGATTTGGGAAGAGAATTCTCATTTCGAAAGCTTAAAGTTGAAAGAATTAACTAGGATTGGATTTTTGAGTAAACAACCTCGGAATTGGGATCTGAAGGTTCCAACAGGTACGTATGATGATTTCGGACTTGGGCGTATGCCCGGTTCGGGTTTTGGATAACCCGGGAGCGTTTTGGCGCCTATTGTGGAAGTTAGCATTTTATAAGAAATTTCATAAGTTTGGCTTGAAGTGCATTTTAGTGTTATCGATGTCCGTTTGGGATTCTGAGTCTGGGAGTAGTTCCGTATGGTGATTCTGGGGTTGGGAGCACGATCGGAAGTGAATTCGGAGGTCCGTAGGTCATTTTGAAGTCATTTGGCTAAAGATGGAAATTTGAAGTTTTTTGAGAAGTTTGACCGGAAGTGGACTTTTTGATATCGGGGTCGGAATCCGATTCCGAAAGTTGGAGTGGTTCCGTAATGTCGAATATGACTTGTCTGCAAATTTTGAGGTCAATCGGACGTGATGTGATATGTTTAAGCATCGAAAGTAGAAGTTTGAAATTCTAAAGTTCTTAAAGCTTGGATTGGAGGTCGATTCATGATTTTAGTGTTGTTTGATGTGGTTTGAGGCCTCGAGCAAGTACGTAATGTGTTTTGGGACTAGTTGGTATGATTGGATGGGGTCCCGGGGACCTCGGGTGGATTCCGGGTGGTTAACATGTCGATTTTGGGTAAAAAGTTGCTGCTGGTTGCTGGTATCTGGTTTCCTTCTTCGCAAACGCGAAGGGAGTCGCGAACGTGGAGGGGTGGGCTGAGCTACTACGCGAACGCGAGGAGGAGATCGCGAACGCGTAGAAGGAAAAGCTGGTCCTGAGGTCATTGGCCTACGCGAACGCGAGGCCTTGTATGCGAACGCGAAGGGGTTGGGTAACTGGCCTTCGCGAACGCGAGCGACAGGCCGCGAACGCGAAGAAGGGCGGACCTGGGCTGGGCAGAATGTTTAAAAATCGGGATTTGAGTTAATTTCACTCATTTTTCTCTTGGCTTGGGCGATTTTTGGAGCTTTTGAAGAGGGGGTTCCGTCATTCATCATGAGGTAAGTAATTTATGCTAGTTTTGAGTTAAATACAAGGTTTATATATGGATTTAGACATGGAAACTGTAGAAAACTTGGGGTTTGAGGGAAAATATAGAAAATTAGTATTCTTGGATTTTGACCACGATTATGGGTATGGAATTTAGAGAAAATTATATATTTGAGTTCGTGAAGCTATGGGTAAACTTATTCTTCGAAAATTTTGGAAATCCGGGCACGTGGGGCCGAGGGCCTTTTTTGTCAACTTTCCGATCGGGGGTAGGAATTGTTATAAATTGGATTAATACGAGTAGTTTACTGTATATTAATGAATTTGCATGATCATTGGCTAGTTTTGGAGTATTTAACATCGACTCAAGTATTCGGAAAGGCGTGGAATGCCGGTTTTGGAACTTCGGAGCGAGGTGAGTCTCCTTTCTAACCTTGTAAGAGGGAATTGTCCCCATAGGTGAGTTAATTGGTTATGTGCTTCTACTTGTGGGGGCTACGTACGCACGGGGTGATGAGAGTCCATACGTAGCTACTATTATGCTATTGTCAGGGTAGTCTAGGACCCAAAAGCATGCTATACTTTGATTAATTGTAAACTTCTCGACAGCTCGAATTGCTTGAATCACATCGAATCAGTAAATGAATTTCAAAAAGGGATTAAACCTCTTTTCTTGAATTGTTAAAAGAGAAGTGGCTTTTATTTGGATAAATTCTTAATTGGCTATCTGAGCATGTTTTTCTATGTGTACCTGCGTCGCATGTATGATTCGCGAGCAGGGTGATTGTTTATTTTATGTTGACCGCGTCGCATGGATAGTTCGCGAGCGGGGTAATAGATGCATCTATGGCTTGCGCCGTTCGACCCTCGGCAGTGCACAGTTTATTTTCTGTTTGATCGGGCCGTACGCCTCGGCATGATTTTCGTATGCTGGTATTGCTTGCCTTGAGATTATTTGAGATCGATATTTGCTCTCCCCGACTTGAGATAATTGGAAACAAATGGGTTATGAACCCACAGACACCTAATATAAAAAGGAACTTTCACCTGTTCATGATTTACTTGAAGTTACTGTCATTTTTAATAAATCCATGATTATTCGCATTAATAATTTATCATTACTGGACCACTAGTAAGTGTCGAAGTCGACCTCTCTTCTTTACTTCTTCGAGATTAGACGGGATACTCATTGAGTACACGTGGTTTTCGTACTCATACTACACTTCTGTGCATTTTTGTTGCACAGGCATATGCACCTCTGATGGCCTAGTGGGCGTAACAGCATGGTTGACACGGAGACTAGGTGAGCTGTATTCCCTCGAGGCGACCCGCAGCTAGTATAGTCTTTCTCAGGATTTTATTTATTTTCTGTCCAATTGTATTCTGGACAGCTGTTGTACTTTATTCGTTTTTTCTTCTTAGAAATTGCTCATGCACTTGTGACACCGGGTTCTGGGATGGTTTTGAAGTACTTTGTATTAATTGTTTATCATTTAATTTGAATTGAAGCGATTATCTTTTTACTTATAAAAATGGAGGAAAATCATAAATTTCAAGAGTATTAAAACAAGAATTTAAATAAGTAATTTGGTTGGCTTGCCTGACGGTGGTGTCCGGCGTCTTCACAACCCTTAGTGGATTTTGGGTCGTGACATTTCGGCTACTATCCTCAATATTGATTGTTGAGCATTAAAAGCTCAAACCACTTGACTCAATTGAGCCTCCAACTTGCGAATAGTTGCCTCTTGCCTTTCTATATGCAATTGTTTTTTATTATTTTGTTTCAGAAGGCACTTTAACATATCCTTGATCTCCTTCAGGTCTGTATCCCCAGGTTCTTTGTTCCTATTAACTTCACAAGCAAAGGTAGAACCATCATAGTAAGGGGTTGGAGGAAGATAAGAAATATAAGTACAACCATAAAAGTGATCATTTTTACCACCACACACATCAAACACATTCCACAAATAAGATTGAGTTGGTGCACAGAACTCGCTCTCAGGAACGTTTGAAAATTTTACCACGGGTGGTTTTCTTCACAATATGTATGGAGATCAATAGTAGAATTATCTACACCTAAATTTCCATAATTCCAAGATGTCATGTTTCTCAAATCAACAGTTATAAAAAAACAAAAAAAAACAAAAAAAAAGTTCAAACTTGAACCCTAGCAATATATACAGCTACAACTACAACGTTAGTTCCCCGACAACGGCGCCAAAATTTGATCACGCCCAACTCTAGTCCTAAAAAGGATAAGCGGTCGCTGCAAATATAATCCGGTCTAAAAGTCCGGAGTCGAATCCCACAGAGAACTAAGGCTTAGCTGTATCTGTTTAATATCACTAAGAAGACAAGATTGAACAATTTTCTAAATTATAAGAAATTGAGATTTATATTTCTAACTAATTAACTAGCAAATACTACAAAGCGGTAAAATTATCAACTAACGAGACAAAGGGTCGGAGACTAAATTAAGGAGGTCTAGAGTTATGATTTCCCCAATTGTCGGAATCCTTCTAGCTATGTTCCCTACAATTTTGCCAATGTATTCTCTACTGATCGTGAGCACTTTAGATGCCGTAATTCTTTCTCGAGCAACTACAACAATTTACTAGACATATTCTTTCGAACTACACTAGTTGGCTTTATCTAACCGCTCATTATGACCACGTCAAGGCTTTGTTATTTATAAACCTACCTTTAAACCCGCTGTATTGATTTCTCACATACGTTAGGAGTGACGTTGTTCAACAACTACCTAAATATGTACTCTCTCTCAAGAAGTACACACTAAATAGGCACAGTCAATTGATAGTCATTCAATCAATAACAACAAACACGTAGTTGAACAAGTAGAGAAATCCAATGGCTCAATTATATAAAAACATAACAAGAATTTATCCTACAAAAGGTTCTATCAAAACCCTAGAAAACGAACTAGCTATTCATAATAGTATGTGAAACTACAATACTAAAAATCATAACCAACAATGAAAAATAATAAGAGGAAGGAAAAACTTGTTGAAGAATTCCCCGCCTTGCTCCTATTGTGTCTCTGCCTCCTTAGGTCGAATCTGTGTCAAAAATATGTCCAACCTTCAAAAATACCGTTTTTCCATGTATATATACCAAGTAGGGTCGGGCCCAAATAATTATACCTTCTCCTATGCGAAAAAGGACAATATTTCACGTCTGGACTGCCGGGGCCGCGGTCAACCGCGGTACGGCCGCGGTACATTGCAAGTATACTGCCTCAGCCCGCCTCAGGTTCGCGATTGCGGTTTCGACCGTATTTTTCACCCTGTTCGTTTGGAATTTGGAAAAACGTAAAACATGAAAGTTTTAGCTCTTTGAGTTAGCTTTCCGAACATATATTGTGGAGCACAAATAGGTTTCTGAACGAAAAGTTATGTGCATTTTACTAGACAGTGCGCAATATGCCTACTCGATTCTTTGTTTTGTTGCTCTATCATCCGTTGATCCCCGAATACGATCCCGGCTTAATTCTTTGGGCTTTTACTCAGACTTCAAAGCTCCAAATTACCTGAGTTCATTCCATAACATCTATATAGCTCGGAATCACTCCTACAAGGCATAAAACACACACTTAGTGCAAAACACAAGCGATTAAAGCGCAAACTCAACTAAAGTGCAGTAAATTAGAGTGTAATAATAGACTAAAATACGTAATTATAGCCTATCATCAACAAGCATTTACAAATGGTAAGAAATCTATCAATATTTCGTATTAGGACTACGTGCTTTTATATTAGTGTATATATATATATATATATATATATATATATATATATATATATATATATATATATATATATATACTCGTCTATCAGAAAAAAGTCAATGCAAAAGTAGATCCTTTAATCACATATTACTAAATTACAGTAAAATTTAATTAGTTGAATATAAAGTTCTAAATATTAGATTTTAAATTTTAGTATTTTAATAAAACTATTTAACATAGATTTATTTGTTGAAGGAATAATTTAGTTTTTTGAAGGCATCGACCAACTTCAACTCTATGGAAATAATTAACTCCATATAAATTACTCCATCAATTTTTAGGTAGTTAGGCACCTTAAATATTTTTATTATTTGTTAGTTTTATACTTGAACGTGAAGGGTTATTTTTATACTTTCACAATATTCAAAATTAACATATATAGTAAACATTCATTTTAATTATTTAAATACATATCACATTTAGTTTAATATCAATTTCTATTTATTACCAATTTATTCTTATGTACATCTTATATTAATTGATATGTTGCACACATGCAACGCACGTAATAAAATTGCTGGATTATTTATACTTTTAAGTTTTATTTTTGTAGTTTGTGTCTTGAGAAAGAGACATATAGTTATATTTATAAAGTAAACTAGTTATACGATCGCGTTGCGCGTGTTTTCTATCTCAATAAGTATATATTTTTAAAAAATTACATAAATACTATGTTAACTAATTACGTTTGAGCTATAAAATAAGTTTAAGAAAAAAGTGTGAGTTACTGAAAATGATAATTGTGATTATATTTAGCAACTCAATAAATGAAGAAACGATGATAATAGAAGTCCTCAATCATCTTAGTCAATATTTTCAACTTAAGATTTATTCATTAATATAATTTCACAATTTATCGTATTTCTTTTTATTTTCATCAAGAGCACATAAACTCTCGAAAATTTCAGAATTTTTTTTTAAATCTTTTTGAGAAATATATGTTCTTAAGTTCATTCTAGAAAACATACAAAGGATCATCTAACTGACAAAAGATCTTTTTCTTTTTTCGCAAGCAAAATGTGAATTATTCTATTTCTTTGATATATAAGAATTATTCTAAAAATTATAAAACAACTAAAAAAATTGAGAATTTGGCCAAACAGGCTCATGTTCATTCAAGGTTCACAATTAAGAATACCAAAATAAAAATGTACTTGTTGAATACGTGAATACAAAATTTAATTATTAATATAAATATGTGAATGCAAAATTTAACTACTAACTTAACTTCCACCCCACTTTTTTTCTTTTCAGGCTAAATTGTTGGGATGTATATAAATGCGTGAATGTAAAATTCAACTACCATAAAAAAATTGCTCAAAGAAGAACCTGAAAGTCCTTAATTTATAGTTTCTGCTCGAACAAGGCAAAGTTTTGATGATGCAAACATAGAATTGTAGCTCTTTTATAGAAATTTTTGGTATATAATTTGAAACATGAAAGGATTTATACAAAATAAAATTATGTATAACTTGATGATTTATTAGAAAATAAAGACTCCTAAACCAAAAAGAAAATCAAATTGCACGTTTTTACCTAATATTTTTTGAAGAATTAATCTGTCAAAAAAATTTTAATTAAAAAATTTCGTATGATTTTTTCCTTTGAAAGTGAATGAAATTTTCCTAAATTAGTTGAAAGACGAAACTTTTAGTTTGAGTTGAATAACAAAAACTTTCTTAAGTTTTAGTTGAAAGTGTTTGAAATTTTAGATCTAAAAGAAACTGAAAAATAAAAATTTTAAGTATTAGATTAATAATTAAATGATTGTTCCTAAATAGTAGGAAATTAATCAAATGACTATTCCTAAATATAGAAAAATAATCAAATGACTATTTTGTGCAGCGTGAACTCTATTTTAGAGGGGTAAAAAAGGCGAACGATATTTCGCTAAGGGCCTTCGTGCTTTTCATATAGTACTAGTTTCTATGTACGTGCGTTGCACGTAGATTTTTAGTCAATATCTGAAGAAACAATCAATTATATTTATTAAAAATTATATATAAGAAAAAAAAGATATGTATAAAGCAGTTGATATGAAAAAAAATTGCTGCAATCATTGAAATATTAATTACACAACATAATACTTGAATTTGGTCGTTTGAAGCTGTAAAAATAATCAATTTAGTAAAGTTAGATAAAATTTGTATTTATAATGCAAATATTTGCAGTGTGGTCATATATCACCTAATACTTCTATTTCTTTTGTAAATAGTGTTTTTGGTGTTTAATCTCCTCTATCACTTCACATATATCTCTTAATACTCATTAAAAAGATATATAAGATGAAGAGTATTTTCTTCCTACAACTTTATATTAGAAATTCATTTTTTTCTAACTCTAAAAAATAGACATTTTTCATGTTATTTCTCAAAATATGTCAATTAACCAGCAACTTTAAAAAAACGTTAATGTCAATTAATCCTGATTTTTTATTATTAAGGCAATGTCACTTTACCCTTTCGATATCCAGATATTATGTGCGAATTCCTGGTACTATAAAAAAGTTGATTTCATGTCGCTATTGAGTATTGAATATATCAAAGAAGATATATTTATATGAACAAAATGGGCAAAAAAAACTTCTATTACCAAATTAAAATATTTGGTAAAATAGATCAAAAGAACTTGCTTTATGTTGTGACTTTTTTCTATTGCAGACTATTTTCTCTTTCTTCTTCTTCTTTTACGTTTTTCCTTTTCTCCCGCTTATGGTATTAAGATTCGATTTTTAGGAAGTTGTTCTCTATTAATATCAAGACTAATTATTATTATTATTATTATTATTATTATTATTATTATTATTATTATTATTATACTTTTAAATATTTGTTCTCACTTCTCCACGAAATATAATCTTCAGTGACCTTGTAATACTTGGTTCCTTTTTATTCTATAGCGTCTCTGACAACATTAATGCCGCTTCTAATTGTGTAATTTTTATTGGCCTTGTGGCTATTGGTTAGTTCTTTTTTACTCTATGGCATTTTTTAAAACATTAGTGTCCCATGAGATTTACTTCTATTCTATATTGTTGCAAAATGAACGTTTAGAAAGAGGTCCATTTAGACTACGATATCCTATTGTTTTTAACTTTTTTGGTTTATAAATGGAACTACTTTTTAGAGCCAGTTATTAAGTGTTTTAGGCAAAATTAATAGTTATGCTTGGTCGGTCATCAAAAGGATTTAAACTTAAACTTGTGAAGACAATTCCATTACAATTTTGTTTGTTAAACGTGAATGGGATATGAATCCTTATAAGAAATAATTTTCAGTAGTTAAATCGTATCCAAGTTTCCTTAAAGACAAAATTTTAGTTGATTTTAAAATCTACATTTTAGGAAAAATTGTAATATTAGTAGTCTAATTTGACAATCCTATTTAAAAGTCGAAAGATAAGTCTTCTAATTTCATGAGGTACAGTGTGATTGTGAGGCCCCGTAAAAATTTGGGCTCAAAACCTAGTAACTCGTGGTGTCGACTCCGAATATGTGTTAGGAATGTGTAGAATTCTTCGCGGCCCTTGGTATTGATCTAAGCTTTTAAAAAAATCAAAGAATCAGTTTTCCAGAAAAATGCCATTCTGCGGCCCAGAATGCGGTCGCAGATCTAGTATGTGGACCGCATTCCTGCCGCATAGTGAGTCAGTGGTTTGGTTAAAATTGAGGTCAAGATGCGGTCCATTATGTGACCGCATAACTTATATGCGGATCGCATTTTCACCGCAGAGTAAGGCAGTGTGTCAGTCAAATTTGAGGTCAAAAATGCAGTGCATTATGCGACCGCAAACCTTGTATGCGAACCGCATTTCAGCCGCATACCCCAAAAGTGGAATCAGGTTTTGGGACACTTTTTGCGGTCCATTATGCGGACCGCATTTCGTGTCTGCGATTGCAGAATGCGACCACAGACCTGACTCGGCCCCAGATTTCTAAAAATTTCCACCCGACCCCTTTTTTATAAAACACCCCCAACCCCTCATTTTTAACGACCTTCTGAACAAAAAACAAGAGAGAGGGAGGAGGGGTTCTTGAGAGAAAGTTCATCTTCTTCAAAAATTGTTCCTCAAACTATCTAGGCCAGGAAATTTCAAAGCAAGTGTCTTCATCCCCATTCCTACAGGTAAAATCCCTACCCCATTTTCACTGACTTTCAGATTTTATTGAGAGGGGGAAAGTCCCATGCATTAATTCTTGATAATAAGGGGTTTAAACACTCATGCATGTCTTCTAGCACCTAAAATCTGATGAGAGGGATTAGGTAGAAGTAAAGAATTGTACAAAGGATAAATTGATAACCTAGATGTGTTCGGGTAGTGTTTGTAAAATTTGATTCTAAGAAGATTGTGTAATTTGTACACTAGATTGACATTGCTAGGCGTTTTGGTGAAGTTGGAAGTAGAAATAAAAAGGAAATTCGGCTCCAGGTATGTATGGCTAACTTTGACCTTTGTAAAATCACCTTGTTTGGTGTTCAAATATTTGGTATGTGATATCTTCATGGATTATTTGTGAAGTTAAACTCGTGGGAGCAGTATGTTTTTACTTATGTGAACTATTTGTGAATTTATGTAATTAATGTGCCTTGAACGTTGTTGGTTAAGACTTCCGATATGATAGTGCAAGTGGATGGCCATAAACCAAGTTGTGATTGTGAATATGTTATGTGGTAAGAACTGTGGAACAAATGATGGAAAAGAATTGAAATCGGTGCAATTGAAACAACTGTGGTAATATCATTTGTGGCTGGTTGTGGGAAATTATTGTTGTGACTTAAATTGGACATTGGACTGTTGAAAAAGATGGAAATGGCATTGATAGTTATGGAAATCCTTTGTGAATTGTGCTGCTATTCCTTGAGATTTGTTGTTGTTGTTCTTGTGAATTGTTATTGTTGTGGTATTGTTTGTGAATTGTGATTGCTCGGTGGGATCGGGTTGCGCGCCGCAACATGAAGTAATAAGGTGTGAGTTGTGGTGATAAGGGTGGCCAAGGTAATAAGGGTGGAAAGTGATCGATATCACTATTGAAATGAAATATGAGAAAATTGTGAAATTAATGGTGTGGAAATGATGATGGGGAAAAGGAGAGATTGTTAACTTGTTTGGCTTGATTGTTTCCTTGTGTGTATTTAATTGTTGATTCCTTTATTGTGTGTTACTTGTGTATGGTTTAAGGTTACTCAGGGCAAAGTTTGTTTATACATACCAGTACAATTCAAATGTACTGACGTCCCTTTTGCCGGGGGCGCTACATTCGTGTCATGATTGTAGGTGGATCCGTAGCAGGTACTCCAGTCCATCGATCGTAGCTCCCCTTCGTCTTCCATCAGCTGTTTTGGTGAGCCCCTTTCCTCTCGAGGCCCTGCGTGGCTCAGGCCGCTTTATTTTCGGAGCTTTTATTTTGGTTTTGTGTAAGGTATAGCCGGGGCCTTGTTACCGGCAAGTACTGTGTTATCCTATTGTATCTTTAGAGGCTCCGTAGACAGTAGACGTGGGTTATGAACTTATGTAAATCCACGTTTCACATGTTGGGCAATGAATTGGTAATTTCATTAATTACTATGTACGTATGTATGCTTTGTAAAAAGGTGTTCTTAATTATATATATGGCTAATTCTTGGAATATTGAGTAATGAAAACATGGGGTAACACGTGGGTTAGGAAAGGCACCCAGGTCCGCTTGACTGGGGCTACCTGGTCGGGCGCCGGTCATGTCCCTTGGTTTGGGGCGTGACAGTGATGGCCCAAAAGGGTCATCACTTGCTTTTAAATCAATTATGTGTTTCCGAGGCCTTGAAAACCTCATTTAGAGTCACCTCAATTTGCGTGCGCGGTCCGACCGCATAGCCGGAAAGCTTAAATATGAAAATCTGTGAAAAATGACAAAATTTGGTTAATAAATGAATTAATTTGACCTCGGTCAATGTTTTGGGTAAACGGACACGGACCCGTGAATTGACGGTCCCGGAGGGTCGTAGGAAAATATGGGACTTGGGCATACGCCCGAAATCTAATTCCGAGGTCCCAAGCCCGAGAAATGAATTTTTAAAGAAAATTGTATTCTGAAATTATTTAAAGTATTTGAAAATGAAATTTGATTAGAACATGATGGTATCGGGCCCGTATTTTGGTTTCGGCACCCGGTACAGGTCTTATATATGATTTAAGACGTTTCTGTAGAATTTGGTGAAAAACGGATGTCATTTGACGTGATTCGGACCTAAATTGCAAAAGTTGATGTTTTATGAAGTTTGAGAAAAATTCATTGATCTTGCGGTTTAATTCGATGTTTATGATGTTATCTTGGTGATTTGATTTTACGAATAAGTCCGTAGGATATTTTCGAGGTTGTGTGTATGCTTGGTTTGGAGTTCCGAGGGCTCGGGTGAGTTTTGGATAGGTCCCGGGATGTCTTAGGCTTAAAATCATGGATGTTGCAGGTTCAGAGAAGTGCAAACCTCTGAACCCGCAGTGCTGACCGCAGTAGTTTTTGTGCTGTCCGCACTGGTGTTGTGCGGCCGCAATTGATTTAGTGCGGTCCGCACAGATTCACTGGTCCGACTTCGGAAGCTCATATCTTTTGATCTACAAGGAACTCGGGGATGATTCAAAAACAAACGTTGTAGCACTTTGAATCTAGTTTTCAGAAACATACTTTTATAGGCATTTGGACATCTGTAGAGAAAGTTATGGCCAAAATACTAAGACCTGTCACTGCAGAACGCAAGTAGTGCTGTGCGACCGCAGTTGATTTTGTGCGGTACAGGGCACCTGAGAATAGTATATTTGGACGGGATTTTCAGTTATTTTTAATTTTCAAAACCCCAAAAACATAAGAGGCGATTTTTTCAAACAATCTTTCTTCTCCAAAACGTTGGTAAGTGATTTCTAACTCGTTATCTTCACTCCTTTGAATCTTTTAACATGATTTCAACTTAAAAATCAATGATTTCATGGGGGAAATTGGGTGTTTTGGGTAGAACCTAGATTTTCCAAAAATTGGAGATTTGGACCTCGATTTGAGGTTCGATTTCATAACAAATTATATATTTGAGTTCGTAGGGAAATGGGTAATCGGGTTTTGGTTCGAACCTCGGGTTTGGACCATGTGGGCCCGGGGGCAATTTTTGACTTTTGGGTAAAACTTTGGAAAAACTCATTTTCATGCATTCAACTTGATTCATTTAGCATTTATTGATGTAATTAAGTAACGTGTGACTAGATACGAGCGAAGTGGTAGTAGAATCAAGGGGTAAAGCGATAATTGAGACGTGAATTGCGTTCGTGGCATCGAGGTAAGTGTTCAGTCTAACCTTAGCTTGAGGGATTAGGAGTGTCTCCTATTTGCTATTTATTTCTTGTTGAGTACGACGTATAGGCATGGTGACGAGTATCTATACGTTGGTGTCGAGCATGACCGTGAGTCTTATATTGTGATTTTCATGACATCGTTGTATTATTCATGCCTTGGTGGAGATTTCTATTTGTTGTGTAAAGTTGTGGAAAGAATTGTGGCCTATGAACATTGAGGAGCGTTGGCTCCAGTTGTATAACTAATTGTGAAAGTATAAGTGATATTTGAAACTCTAGAGCATTGGCTCGAGTTGTGAAGTGAATTGTGAAGTAAAAGTGAGGAAGAGAAGAGATCATTATGTTGCCCCCTTGCCGGGCTATTGTTGAGTTGTGGTTCACTTGCATTGTGTTCTTAATTGATATTACGGATGCTTAGGTTGATGATTCTCTGTGTTGGGTAAGGATTATGGTTATAGGTGTGGTAGTTAGATGTTGTAACAAGTTTGGTTATAGCTGTTTCTCCCTTGCCGGGACGTAATTACTTGTGCTGTGGAATCCCTTGTCGGGATAGTGTAGTCCTTATTGATCCCTTGTCGGGACTCTTGTTATGATTGTTGTTAATATTATATGTGGATCGGGTTGCATGCCGCAACAATATTATATGTGGATCCGGTTGCACGCCGCAATAATATTATATGTGGACCGGGTTGCACGCCGCAATAATATTATATGTGGATCGGGTTGCACGCCGCAACAATATTATATGTGGATCGGGTTGCACGCCGCAACAATGATATATGTGGATCGTGTTGCACGCCGCAACAATGATAAATGATATGGATCGGGTTGCACGCCGCAACAGTGTTGTTATTATATATTGGGATCAGGTTGTGCGCCGCAACAATTATTGATACAAGTGTGCTTATTTTGGATATTGGTTTTCTTTTGTTTGCTGTGAATCCTAAGCTGCCCTTAGACTGTTACTCTAGATTTACTGTTAATACTGGTATACCCCTGCAATATGTTTCCCCCTTCCATCTTTACTTGCTTATACCTGTTTTACTTTTCGCTGTATATTATATAACTACACCGGTTTATTTGGTAGTCTGGTCCTAGCCTCATCACTACTTTGCCGAGGTTAGGCTAGGCACTTACCAGCACATGGGGTCGGTTGTGCTGATACTACACTCTGCACTCTTTTGTGCAGACCCCGGTGTTGTAGACTTCGGACCGCAGTGAGATTGCTGATTCTTGTTCATCAGGCGACCCGAGGTAGTCCTGCAGGCGTCCGTAGGCCTTGGCGTCTCCTTCTATCTACTTTCCTGTTTCTTACACGTATTTCCAGAGACAGTGTTGTATTTAATTCTTTCAGACCTTTATTTGTAGTATTCTTAGACCGTCTGTGAAACTGTGACACCAGTTCTGGGTAGTCGAGACTCAAACAATTGTATTTGATATTCATGTTCAGATAGCTTATTGTTTTTCTTCCGCTTATGTTAAATTCCGCTGTCTAAATATTATTACTTCAAAATTGTTAATGAATATAAAATGGGTAAAAAGGTAAACTGTGCTATTAACTGGCTTGCCTAGCTCGTATTAGTAGGTGCCATCACGACTCCCGAGGGTGGGAATCATGAAAAGTTGGTATCAGAGCTCTAGGTTACATGGGTCTCACAGTTCACAGACAAGCTTAGTAGATTCTGAGGGATCGGTACAGAGACGTCTGTACTTATCCCTAAGAGGCTACAGAGTTAGGAAAAGTTTCACTTCTATTCTTCCCTGTCGTGCGATTTTGTTCTCTCAATGCTAAATTGAAACCTCTACTTTTGTCCTTTCGCGAATGGCGAGGCCATGTACCGCTTCTTCAGCCGAACAGCAGCTCAGACCGGTGAAAGGTCAGCTACGTCTTCGGAGGCTTTGTGGAGGTTGGATAGGTTTCACCATGCTCTTCACTACTGCTTTCAGCGGTGCATCTTCTGAGGATCCCCAGGATTTTCTAGACATCTGTCACGAGGTTCTCAGGAACATGAGGATAGTTGAGACCAATGGGGTCGATTTTGCAACTTTTTGCTTGTTTGGATCCGCCAAAACTCGGTGGAGGGATTACTGTTTGGCTAGACCAACCGGATCGCCAGCTTTGACTTAGGAGCAGCTTACTCAGCTATTTCTGGAGGAGTTTCTCCCCATCACTCAGAGAGAGGTCTATCGGAGGCAGTTTGAGCGTCTCTAGCAAGGTTCTATGATTGTTACTCAATACGAGATCAGATTCATCGACTTGGCTCGTCATGCTCTTATCATACTTCCCACTAAGAGAGTGAGTGAGGAGGTTCATTAAGGGACTCGTCCAACCCGCTCAGTTAGCTAGAGGTGGAGGTAGCAGTATTAGAGGTGGAGGTAGAGATACTAGAGTTGGAGGTGGAGATATTAGAGGTGGAGGTGCAGGTACTGTTCTGGGTTATAGCAGATAAGCTTCGGTTTATTTTGCGCTGCATCTAGTCATGCCTAGTGATTCTTCGAGTGCCCCTGTTTATGTGTCTACACCGGTGGGTGATTCTATTGTGGTAGATCGAGTCCATCGTGCATGTATAGTTGTGATTGGAGGTCTTGAGACTCGTGTAGATTTGCTTCTTCTAGACATGGTTGATTTTGATGTCATATTGGGGATGGACTGGTTATCACCTTACCACGCTATCTTGGACTGTCATGCCAAGACTGTGACCTTAGCCTTGCCGGTTTTACCTCGTTTAGAGTGGAGAGGGACTCCTGGTCATTCAACCCGTAGTGTTATCTCTTATGTGAAGGCTCGGCGTATAGTCGAGAAGGGGTGTTTGGCCTATTTGGCTTATGTTCGCGATTCTAGTGCTGAGGTCCCTTCTATTGATTCTGTGCCCGTTGTTCGTGAGTTCCCTGAGGTATTTCCTTCAGACCTGCCGGGTATGCCACCCGACAGGGATATTGACTTTTGCATTGATTTGGCTCCGGGCACTCAACCCATTTCTATCCTACCATATCGTATGGCCCCGCCTGAGTTGAAAGAGTTGAAGGAGCAGTTGCAAGACTTGCTTGAGAAGGGTTTCATTAGGCCGAATGTTTCGCCTTGGGGTGCGACGGTGTTGTCTGTTAAGAAGAAGGACAGATCAATGAGAATGTGTATTGATTACCGGCAGTTGAGCAAGGTTACAATCACGAATAGGTATCCATTGCCGAGGATTGATGATTTGTTTGATCAGCTTCAAGGTGCCGAGGTATTTTCAAAGATTGACTTGAGATCTGGCTACCACCAGTTGAGGATTAGAGCATCAAATGTCCCTAAGACAGCTTTCCGCACTCAGTACGGGCATTATAATTCTTGGTGATGTCATTCGGGTTGACAAATGCCCCAGTAGCTTTTATGGGTTTGATGAACCGAGTGTTCAGGCCTTATTTGGATTCGTTGGTGATAGTCTGCATTGATGATATATTGATATATTTCCGCAGCCAGGAGGAGCACGAGCAGCACCTTAGAGTGTTTCTTCAGACTCTGAGGGATAGTCAGTTATATGCTAAGTTCTCGAAGTGTGAGTTCTGGTTGAGTTCAGTTGCATTTCTGGATCATGTTGTATCAGCATAGGGTATCCAGGTGGACCCGAAGAAGATTGAGGCAGTCAAGAACTAGCCTAGACCAGCATCAACTACGGAGAATCGAAGTTTCTTGGGATTGGCAGGCTACTATCGTCGGTTCATGGAGGGGTTATCATCTATTGCAGCCCCGATGACCAGGTTGACCCAGAAGGGTGCCCAGTTCAGATGGTCGTATGAGTGTGAGGCGAGCTTTCAGAGGCTCAAGACAGCTCTGACTACGCATCGGTGTTGGTTTTGCCCACAGGTTCAGGGCCTTATATAGTTTATTGTGATGCATCTCGTATTGGGCTTGGTGCAGTGTTGATGCAGGATGGCAAGGTCATTGCCTATGCTTCGCGGCAGATGAAGATTCATGAGATGAACTATCCGGTTCATGATTTGGAGTTAGCAGCCATTGTTCACGCATTGAAAATTTGGAGGCATTATCTGTATGGCGTGGCATTTGAGGTGTTTACAGATCACAAGAGTCTTCAGTATTTGTTCAAGCAAAAGGAGTTAAATTTGAGGCAGAGGAGGTGGTTGCAGTTGTTTAAGGACTATGATATCACCATCTTATATCATCCGGGAAAGGCCAGTGTGGTAGCCGATGCTTTGAGTAGGAAGCCAGCCAATATGGGCAGTCTTGCTTATATTCCGGTCAGTGAGAGACCGCTTTCTTTGGATGTTCGGGCTTTGGCCAATCAGTTCGTGAGGTTGGATGTTTCTGAGCCCAGTCGTGTGTTAGCTTGCAAGGTTTCTCGTTCTTCTTTATTGGAGTGTATCCATGATCGGCAGTATGATGATCCCCATTTGTGTGTCCTTAGAGACACGGTGCAGCGCGGAGGTGCTAAGCAGGTTACCTTAGGTGATGATGGAGTTCTGAGATTGTAGGGTCGAGTTTGTGTGCCTAATGTGGATGGGCTCTGAGAGTTGATTTTAGGGTAGGCCCATAGCTCCCGGTACTCTATTCATCCGGGCGCCGCGAAGATGTATCAGGATTTGCGACAGCATTATTGGTGGCGGAGAATGAAGAAGGATATCGTTGCATATGTGGCTCGGTGTCTGAATTGTCAGCAGATTAAGTACGAGCATCAGAGGCCTGGTGGTTCATTTCAGAGGATTGAGCTTCCCGAGTGGAAGTGGGAGCGGATCACTATGGATTTCGTTGTTGGACTCCCACAGACTCGCAGGAAGTTCGATGCAGTGTGGGTTATTGTTGATAGGCTAACCAAATCAGCGCATTTCATTCATGTGGCAGTCTCCTATTTTTTCTGAAAGGTTAGCTGAGATCTATATCCGGGAGATTGTTCGCCTTTATGGTGTGCCTGTGTCTATCATTTCGGACCAAGGTGCGCAGCTTACCTCACGCTTCTGGAGGGCAGTTCAGCGAGAGTTGGGCACGCGGGTTGAGTTGAGCACAGCGTTTCATCCTCAGACGGACGGGCAGTCCGAGCGGACAATTCAGATTTTTGAGGATATGATCTGAGCTTGTGTCATTGACTCTGGAGGCTCGTGGGATCAGTTTTTGCCTTTAGTAGAGTTTGCCTACAACAACAGCTACCAGTCGAGTATACAGATGGTCCCTTATGAGGCTTTATATGGTAGGCAGTGTCGGTCTCCGGTTGGATGGTTTGAGCCGGGAGAGGCTCAGTTGTTGGGTACGGATCTGGTTCAGGATGCCTTGGACAAGGTCAGGATCATTCAGGATAGGCTTCGTTCAGCTCAGTCCAGGCAAAAGAGTTATGCCGACCGCACGGTTCGAGATTTGGCTTTCATGGTCGGCGAGCGGATATTGCTTTGAGTGTTGCCTATGAAGGGCGTGATGAGATTTGGGAAGAAGGGCAACCTTAGCCCTAGGTTCATTGGTCCGTTTGAGATTCTTGATCGAGTGGGAGGGGTGGCTTATAGACTTGCATTGCCGCCGAGCTTATCAGCCGTGCATCCAGTGTTTCATGTGTCCATGCTTCGGAAGTATCACGGCGATCCATCCCACGTGTTAGATTTCAGCACTGTCCAGTTGGACAAGGACTTGTCTTATGAGGAGGAGCCGGTGGCTATTCTAGACCGGCAGGTTCGTCAGTTGAGGTCGAAGAGTTTTCCTTCTGTTCGTGTTCAGTGGAGAGGTCAGC
>NW_017672299.1:114452-197662 GCF_001879085.1 Nicotiana attenuata
CACCACACAAGAGAGAGATTCAATTTTCCCTTTTAAATTAATAAAAATAGTAATAAATTTCTGAAATAAATTGAAAGCACTAAAATGATTTATGAATATAATTGATACTTTTAAAATATAGAACTTGATTTTATGAATATAGACCAATTAAATCTTAAAAGAGGCTAATATTGTAATTATGCACTTTAGCTTTGAAAAATAATAAATAAATTTGTAAAAAATATGAAAAAATTAACCTTAGCTATTATTTAAGCATAAAGATGAAAGTACAATAGATGATTTACCAAAACTAATAATTTTGGAAATGATTATTGGATTTTTATGGATAAAAGGGAAATAAATTGATTAAAAAATCTTTAAAATATGGAAAAAATTAATAAACACTTGAATATTCTTAAATATGCATATAATGTCATTTTGAAGTTATTTTTGCATATTGAAAATATATAGGGAAAAATTGGGTGTCAACAACAAGGTTGATAGTTCTTGTGAGCGCTCGCACGTGTTCGCGTGGGCGGAGAGGTTTATTATTGTTATGGTATTTTTCTTTGAATTTTAGAGTCGCTCCATAGTAATTCTTTTAGTGTCGTGAGTATTATTTTTTTATTATAGTCTTAATGTGAGTATTGTTCCTTATTATCAAAGTTGGAAGATAAATTAGTGTTTATGGTTGTTAGTGGTGTTGATTAGTAATGGTTGGAGACTCGTTTTTGGTTGATTGATAAAGTTGTCGAGATTGATGTGGTATGATATTAGGATGTTTGGTTGTTGATTTTGAGACAGGGAAATTTTTGGGATATCTAGCAAATATAGGGGTAAACTTTGTCCGATTTTCTGTAAAATACGCGATAGGGCTTATACTTGGAGCACTTTGCTCCTAGGCACCGGTCACGATCCTTAAATTGGTCGTGAACAGCACCTTCGTCCTCCCTGGACTAGTAATGACACATCTACGCTGCTACGTTGTATCGTGCTCAACACCGCTATTTTATATTAGTAGATTGTTCACTCTTCGCGGTTTAAACGGTCTTTGATGGCCTGCTGACATTACGTGTTCTATTCGAAATTGTTCTTTTTCTTGAGAAGTGAAAGAAAAGTGAATGACATTTTTTCCGAGGATTGATAGATGAACCTGCTTAAAGCGGCCAAATCTTTTCGGTCAGCCTCTGTACTTTTTTTTACGCTTGTAAGCTGGTCCGGGATATCTTTGATGGCTTTAATATTATTAGGATTTACCTCGATCCCTTTTGTGAAACCAAGAAACCCAAGAACTTACCAGAGTTAACCTTGTAACGCGCATTTTTTCCGGATTGAGCTTCATGTTTTTTTTTCCTCAAGATTGAAGGTTTCTTGGAGGTGCTTTAAATGATCACCTGCTTTTAAGGATTGACCAACATGTCATCTATATACACTTCCATTTTTTTACATATTTGCTTCTCGAAGATCTTGTTACTCGGGCCACTGATAAGTGGCTCCGGCATTTTTAAGCCCGAAGGGTATCAGATTATAACAATATGGTGCCAAAATTCGTTATGAACGAAGTTTTTTCCTGATCCTATGGGTTCATCTTGATTTGATTGTACCCGGAATATCCATCGAGGAAACTCATTAACTCATGCTGGCCGTCTCATCAATCATTTGATCAATGTTTGGCAATGGGAACGAGTCTTTAGAACACGCCTTATTCAAGTCTTTATAATCTATGCACATTCGAAACTTGTTATTCTTCTTCGGAACCACAAACTGCATTAGTTAACCATTCGGGATACTTTACCTCTCGGATAGAACCAATGTCAAGTAGTCAAGTTACCTCTTCTTAGAAAACCTATTTTGACCTCGGCTATTGGGCATTTCTTTTGCCTTGTCGGAGGGACGCTCGGACCCAGGGCTTAACTTGTGCACAGCCACCTCTAGTGGGATACCTGTGATATCCGAGTGCGACCATGAAAAACAATCAAAGTTAGCTTTAAGGAAATTAATAAATCCTGACATGAGTTCAGGATTGAGTCTATTTCCCAATTGAAACTTTCTCTCCAAGAATTCCTCGAAAAAAAGACATTTGCTTGAGTTCTTCTGCTGTGAATTTTGGTCACGTCTGTCTCTTCCGCTATCTGGAAGTATCTTGGTACCCGGTGGGATTCCAACGACTGCGCTTATCATCTTCACTTGGCCATAGTAGCAGGCTTCGGTCCTGTAATTGCTATTTGCTAGGATCCTTCCCTTTACTACTGAAATTGATATTGTGTTCATTTCTCTTGCTACAGTTGATCTCCTCTATCTGTTTGATCCCTCTGAGGTCAGGAATTTTAGAAGTTGGTGATATGTTGATGGTACGACCTTCATCTCATATAACCATGGTCTCAAAAAATATGTTGTAGCCCATGTCACCGTCTACCACTTCAAATAAGGTGGTCTTTGTTACCCCTTCGGCATTCTTTTGGGCAGCAAGATCTCTCCTCGGGTTGTCACACTGCCAAGTTGAACCCATCGAGGAATTTTGTTGCTGGATATTGATACTTGTTAATTTAGCTTGTTCCAGCACTGTCCATTGAATTACATTGGTTGAGCTTCATGGGTCAACCAAAACACGCTTAATCTTGAATGTAGAATATTAAGAGAAATTACCAAGGGCATCGTTATGCGGAAGAAGAAGTCCGTCGGCGTCTTCCTCCATAAGGTGATGTCGTCTTCGACAAATTCCCGGAGTCTCTTACTGTGGGTCACCGATACCTTTGGTCTTCTTGTTCGTCGGGAAGGTTACACCATTGATTTCATTCCCTCCAAAAATCATGTTGATAGTCAATCGAGGAGGGCCTTCTTCTATCTTCGAGGGTTCTGCATTGTCCTGTCTGCGACCATAATTGTTCTTAGCTCGATTGCTCAAGAACTTTCTGAGATAGCCGTTCTTCAACAACATTGCCACCTCCACACGCAGATGCAGGCAGTTCCTAGTTCTGTGGCCGTGAGTTCCATAATATTCGCATCATAAGTTAGGATCCCTTTGGCTGGGATGGATATGATTGGCTTCGTAAATCGTACTTCTTTGATATTCCTCATCAACCGGATACCAAACTTCACTATACTGATATTGAAATCGTAATCTGACAACCTAGGATAAGCAGAATCTTGGGTCCTCGATACCGTTTTTTTCTTGCAATGATCCTGTTGTTCCGGCCATGGTTAGTTCTTCTCTTCGGGAGCGAACCTATCAGAGAATCGGAACCCTTTTATTTCTGCATCCCTCATCTCTATTGTAAGTCAAGAAGTGGCCTTGAGAAGATCGCCGGACTGCATCAAAATCATCCTTGAACTTATCCGATTCTTCTCTCGGTTCTGCCCTTGGTTGACGTCGGGAACCAGAGCTGATCATCTTCTATCCTTATTTTGATTCATAGCAGTTATGGACATCCGCCCATGTGGGTCGCTTGGAATTGTGAGCAAGCTTCCTTTAACATTCGGGAGGTGTCGGAGCTCTTTAGGTTCAAACCCTTTGTGTATGCCTCCACTGCCCATTCGTCTGGTACGTCCAGTAGCATCATCCTTTCTTTCTAGAATCTAATCACAAACTCCCGCAATAATTCCGATTCACCCTGTGTAATCTTAATATGTCCGCCTTCCTGGCTTGGACCTTTCTAGCTCGGCATGGGCCTTAATGAATGAATCTGCAAGTATTTTAAAAAGAGTCAATTGAATGCTTGGTAAAAGCGAAAACCATGTCTAAGCCCCTTCGTGAGGGTTTCTCCAAACTTTTTCAATAGAACCGATTCGATCTCATATTGAGCCAAAATCGTTCCCCTTCACAACATTTGCATAAAGTTGTGATGTGCTCCTGAGGGTTTGAAGTCCCATTGTATTTTGGTATGTCCGGAATCTTAAATCTCATCGGGATTAACTCCGGTGTTGCACTCGATTGAATGGAAACTAAGTATGTTTTTTCGAATTCGGGCTTTTCAAAAATTGGTGGTGCCCCCGGAATCTGATCTATTTGGGCATAAAACTCATTTGCATTTTGATCCACCGCTCGTTCATCTCCCTCATTGAATCTCATGAGTTTGATTTTGAAGATAATTACCTTTGTCCTTACCGTATCCGCTATCGCCCACCTCCCCCAGCACCGTCGAAGCCGACCTTACCCCTCGGGGTTTTATTATCAACTCTTTAAGCCGTCTGATTTGCAGGAACGCTGGGAGGAACCGGACCTCTTCCATTTGTATTGTTGGAAGCGCCTGACAAACACTTGCTTCAATTCCGTCATGACCTGATCTACCTTGAGAGGTGGCCCATGTTGGCTTTCTGTTGCTCTCTCAAGATCCTTATTGTTTTCGCAACGTGTTCATCTTCTGCGTCACCGGGAGTTGGCTCCCTTGCATGTCGTGGGTACTGTCCTCTGCGGACCGGGTTTCCTCATACCCCTCGTTGCGGGTGTCGCTGATTAAATGCTCGTGTTTTAAGTATATTTTCATGTCCCTCAACGTTGTGTGCGATGTTGACATCATTAGCTACTATTTTCATTTTTTGCTAAGAAATAAAGAATCAAACAAGTTAGTAATAACACAAGGATCAACTCAATTACGCGACTGTCTAAGCCCCACGGTGGGTGCCAAATTATTTCATAAAACGGTATAGTTAAATTTGTTACGTAGTTTATAGACGAGCGAGCTGATTTGATCCAAAATAATAAATAAATTAGACTAAAAAATATGACCTTAGCGGTTAAAATCAAAGAAAATGACAAGCTTGGCTCCGAGAGCAATGCCTCCGGGGACAGAATTAAGAATAATACAAATAGCAAAAAAGTTATTTTATTTAGCTTGAGAATAGAATGTAGCATAAGTTTTGCCAAGAATTTCGTCCCTTACAATGGCTGTTGAGTATACTATTTATAGCTATACCTAGGAAAACAGAATCATAGGATCAAGTCTTCTTAAATGACAATAAAGGGGTCATTGATGAATATGTAAACAACAGGACATGAATGCAAATATTCTCCTGCAACGGATGCCCATTTAATGCCAGAGAATATCTTCATTGAATAATATCTGATGGCAAGCATTTGATCTGTTCATGTTGGTCATGCTCTCTCCGGTTCTATCCGATGTCAATTACAATTGTTGCTCCGGTACTGGTTAATACACGATTTGCTTTCTACCTATCTTCGGTTCCACGCGTCATGCTAGCAATTGATCATTTAATGTAAACTAATTTTACCCTATACAAAATATATTCAACTATATAAAATTCAATAATTATAATGTTTTCTTTCTTTATTTAAATTAAGCAGCAATTTCTTTGTAGCAAGTGCCGGAGCCAAGATTTTATATAAGGGAGATTTCAAATGCACTAAAATGTCAAACTTTTTCTATGATGTAAGCATTTTTGAACCCTTTCACTGGAAATCTTCTTTTACATTCACTATTAGGCGCATCTATTGTTATATGGTTCTAAAATCTACTCTAATCTAAGGATACTTTTTTCTTTTATGATTTCTAAAGAGTTATGTGCGAGGCACATACATAAAGATTAGTACACCTATATTAAAATCTAGAAAACTCTTAGCGAAATGTCGTCCGCCCTTTTTACCATTTAAAAATATGAATTTATATTAAACAAAATCGTCATTACCTATTTTTCTAATATTAGGAGCTTGAAACTAAATAAAACTTTGACTATTAGGACTTTCATTATTTGAACTATATAGAAATTACTAATATTTAAAAATTTAAAGTCAAGTAAAATTAAGCTTAAATCAATATATTCCTTATTTGAATTTGGGTAAAAATAACTACTAGCCTATCATTATGAGTATGTTGCTTTCTAAAAAGTTACCCTCTCAGGTACGTAACATTATATATACTTATTTTATCTATATCTATGTATCTATCTATCTATCTATTTATATATATATATAATACTATTATATATATATATATATATATATATAATATATATATATAATATATATATAAATATATATATATAATATATATATATATGTATATATTTATATTTATATTATTTATAAAAGCACGAATATTTTAGGCTAAATGTTGAACGATCAAAAATATCCCCAAAATATTGACGGACTTTTATAACCTTAAAAGGCTAAATATTGTCTTTTAAACAAACAAATAACGTACTGGATAAAATTGAAATATATAGAAGTTCTTCTACTATTCAGGATTTTGAATTCAACTCAAAAATTGAAATACTAAAAAGCTACGCACTTGGGTGATAGTTTTTACAATTCAATTTAGTAAAGGATTCCTTTGTTATAGATAATTTGATCTCAGTTAAAACATTGTTTAATTTTAATTGCATAAGATATCAACTCCAGAAAAGCTTCTTCCCTAGCCCACGTGGCATCTGCCCAAAACTATTTGAGTCATTAATTATCAGGTAATTTAAATCTACTTGAAAACCATTTAGGCTTGCATGTACAATTTGATTTTTACCTAAAAAACGCATTTCACACAACTTTTATGAATAAACAATGACTCCCAAATTGCTGAACAAATCCGTTGTGGTTTCCACATTTTGCCATTGTTTTTCTTAGAAAGTAGGTAGTTTTTCTTGCACTTCCCTTTTTTTTATTAATATTAGTAATGTGTATTCTAATTTTAGGTTATTATATTGATCGATATCAATCAACAAGCTGTGATCAACTTGTTGAGGTATGTTTTTGTACTTCTTCTCCTTCTCTTTTGTGTATTTATTTTGCACCAACTTCAATTAGCACGTCTTACATATGAGTATTTAAAGAAAAATATTGTATTCATTAAAATAATAAGTACGAAGTTAGTATTTTATTTACATAAATTATAACATTAATTTATATTTATTAGCTCAATTTATTATCTAACTATGATAAATACTATGATATTTATTATATTAATTATCTATTCTTTGCCATGCTTCTATCTTTTTAAGTTTGACATGTTCACTAAAATTTTTAACTGTCGTGGTCAAGACAACATAGTGATCAACTACTTTGATAGTACTTTAGTTTAATTGTTACATTTAATACAATTAGGTATCTTCTTATTTTCTTGGATTCAATGTAGCGGTATGTTGATTGATTGATAATATAAAAAAGAAAATTGAAAAAGCTCGAAATTTGATATAAAAAAGGAATTGTACAAATCAGAAATTTCGATTTTGTGAAGGCATCATCCAAAAATTGTGTTAACTGCTATTTAAGAAAGATATATCACATGATATTTTTTCTCCTAAATTCAACTGTTTGTATTTTCTCAATGCATTAATAGTATGTTATGTTGGTGATTTTGAAGAATTATGTGTTCTTTTAGATAGTTGACACTTTTCAAAGATCTGTTTTATTTTCTATGAGGATATTGACACGTTTGATATAGTTTTTGTTTCTAAAGTTGGTCTTTGATGTTTTAATGAAAAATGTTTTGTACTCTTTGGATATCATCTTTATGTGTTTTTAGTGACAGGGTTTTAATTTTACTTTGACTTTAATATATCAAGCAAAAAGTTCGTTAATTCTTTTCAATCGCTCAAGGATAACAAGATGTCAATCTTTTGGTTTTGCCTTTTTTTTTTAATTTAATTATTTATTTATATGACATGTTGACAATTCAGGCTAACTGAGTTTGGTATTGTATTCCAAATAAGATCACGAAAAATTGTATGTGACGACCCGGATTTTCCACCCTCGAGAGTCGTGATTGACGCCTACTAATACGAGCTAGGCAAGCCAGTTAATAGTAAAATATACCTTTTTACCCATTTTATATTCATTAACAATTTTGAAGTAATAATATTTAAACAGCGGAATTTAACATAAGCGGAAGAAAAACAATAAGCTATCTGAACATGAATATCTAATACAACTGTTTGAGTCTCGACTACCTAGAACTGGTGTCACAGTTTCACAGACGGTCTAAGAATACTACAAATAAAGGTCTGAAAGAATTAAATACAACACTGTCTTTGGAAATACGTGTAAGAAACAGGAAAGTAGATAGAACGAGACGCCAAGGCCTACGGAGCCTGCAGGACTACCTCGGGTCGCCTGATGAACAAGAATCAGCAATCTCACTGCGGTCCGAAGTCTACAACACTAGGGTCTGCACAAAAGAGTGCAGAGTGTAGTATCAACACAACGACCCCATGTGCTGGTAAGTGCCTAGCCTAACCTCGGCGAAGTAGTGACGAGCAGGACCAGACTACCAAATAAACCTGTGCAGTTATATAATATACAGCGTAAAGTAAAGCAGGTATAAGCAAGTAAAGATGGGAGGGGGAAACATGCTGCGGGGTATATCAGTATTAACAGTAAATCCAGAGTAACAGTCTGAGGGTAGCTTAGGATTCACAACAAACAAAAGAAAACCAATATCCAAAATAAACACACTTGTATCAATAATTGTTGCGGCGTCGCAACCCGATCCCATATATAATATCAACATTGTTCGGCGTGCAACCCGATTCACATATAATATTGTTGCGGCGTGCAACCCGATCCACATATAATATTGTTGCGGCGTGGCAACCCGATCCACATATAATATTAACAACAATCATAACAAGAGTCCCGACAAGGGATCAATAAGGACTACACTATCCCGACAAGGGATTGACATCACAAGTAATCACGTCCCGGCAAGGAGAAAACAACTATAACCAAACTTGTTACAACATCTAACTACCACAGCTATAACCATAATCCTTACCCATCACAGAGAATCATCAACCTAAGCATCTGTAATATCAATTAAGAACACAATGCAAGTGAACCACAACTCAACAATAGCCCGGCAAGGGGCAACATAATGATCTCTCTCTTCCTCACTTTTACTTCACAATTCACTTCACAACTCGAGCCAATGCTCTAGAATTTCAAAATATCACTTATACTTTCACAATTAGTTATACAACTGGAGCCAACGCTCCTCAATGTTCATATGCTACAATTATTTTTACAACTTTACACAACAAATAGAAATCTCCACCAAGGTATGAATAATACAACGAAGTCTTGAAAAATCACAAATATAAGACTCACGGTCATGCTCGACACCAACGTATAGATACTCGTCACCATGCCTATACGTCGTACTCAACAAGAACAAATAGCAAATAGGACACACTCCTAATCCCTCAAGCAAAGGTTAGACTGAACACTTACCTCGATGCCACGAACGCAATTCACGTCTCAAATTATCGTTTACCCCTTGATTCCACACCACACTTCGCTCGTATCTAGTCACAAGTTACTTAATTACATCAATAAACACTAAATGAATCAGTTTGAATGCATGAAAATGAGTTTTTTCCAAAGTTTTACCCAAAAGTAAAATTGCCCCCGGCCCACATGGTCCAAAGCCGAGGTTCGAACCAAAACCCGATTACCCATTCCCCACAACTCAAATATATAATTTGTTAAAATCGGACTCAAATCGAGGTCCAAATCCCCAATTTTTGGAAAACTAGGTTCTACCCAAAATACCCAATTTCCCCATGAAAATCATTGATTTTAAGTTGAATCATGTTAAAAGATGTTAAGGAGTGAAGAAAACGAGTAAAAATCACTACCAACGTTTTGGAGAAGAAAGGTTGTTTGAAAAATCACCTCTTATGTTTTTGGGGTTTTGAAAAATGAAAAAATAACAGAAAATCCCGTCCAAATATACTATTCTCAAGTGCCCTGTGCGGACCGCACAAAATCAACTGCGGCTGCACAGCACTACTTGTGTTCTGCAGTGACAGGTCTTAGTATTTTGGCCATAACTTTCTCTACAGATGTCCAAATGCTATAATAAATATGATTCTGAAAACTAAATTCAAAGATCTACAACTTTTGTTTTTTGTAATCATCCCAAATTCCTTGTATATCAAAAGACATGAGCTTCTGAAGTGGACCAGTGAATCTGTGCGGACCGCACAAAATCAAGTGCGGCCGACAGCACCAGTGCGGACAGCACAAAAACTACTGGCGGTCAGCACTGCGGGTTCAGAGGTTTGCACTTCTCTGAACCTGCAACATCCATGATTTTAAGCCTAAGACATGCCGCGACCTACCCGAAACTCACCCGACCCTCGGAACTCCAAACCAAGCATACACACAACCTCGAAAACATCCTACGGACTTATTCGTAAAATCAAATCACCAAGATAACATCATGAACATCGAATTAAACCTCAAGATCAATGAGTTTTTCTCAAACTTCATAAAACATCAACATTTTGCAATTTAGGTCGAATTACGTCAAATGACATCCGTTTTTCACCAAATTCTACAGAAACGTCTTATATCATATATAAGACCTGTACCGGGCGCCGAAACCAAAATACGGGCCCGATACCATCATGTCTAATCAAATTTTATTTAATATTTAAACAATTTCAGAATACAATTTTCTTTAAAAATTTATTTCTCGGGCTTGGGACCTCGGAATTCGATTCAGGGCATACGCCCAAGTCCCGTATTTTCCTACGGATCCTCTAGGACCGTCAATTCACGGGTCCGGAACCCGTTTACCCAAAACGTTGACCGAGATCAAATTAATTCATTATTAGCAAATTTTATTATTTTTCACAAATTTTCATATTTAAGCTTTTCGGCTAAACACCCGGACCGCGCACGCAAATCGAGGTGACTCTAAATGAGGTTTTTAAGGCCTCAGAAACATAGAATGATTTAAAAGCAAGTGATTACCCTTTTGGGCCATCACATTCTCCACTCTAAAACAACCGTTCGTCCTCAAACGGACATAAGAAGTAAGTACCTGAGTCGGGAAAAAGATGGGGATAATGGCTCCGCATATCGTACTCGGACTCCCAGGTCGATGTCTCAGCAGGCTTGCAGAATCTTGAACACATTGGAACCATTCTCGAAAGTCATTCACTCTTACTCAAACTACAAATTACCTGACCTAACGAACAGAACCACCCGTGCCTCATTGGCACTCCAGTACCGCAAGAATGAAATCCTCATCCTAATACACCCAAGCAACTTACTGCTCTATGCACTGAGCATTCTCTACCAGCAACAGCTTAAGACATCCTATGATTTCCTTACCCTATGAAGCATAATATAACCCTCGTCAACATCCTCGGTCTCAATTCCCCCAAGTCATAACTGATTCACCTGTACGCCTCAAACTGGAACCCGCATCGTTGGTAAGTGATTTCTAACTCGTTATCTTCACTCCTTTGAATCTTTTAACATGATTTCAACTTAAAAATCAATGATTTCATGGGGGAAATTGGGTGTTTTGGGTAGAACCTAGATTTTCCAAAAATTGGAGATTTGGACCTCGATTTGAGGTTCGATTTCATAACAAATTATATATTTGAGTTCGTAGGGAAATGGGTAATCGGGTTTTGGTTCGAACCTCGGGTTTGGACCATGTGGGCCCGGGGGCAATTTTTGACTTTTGGGTAAAACTTTGGAAAAACTCATTTTCATGCATTCAACTTGATTCATTTAGCATTTATTGATGTAATTAAGTAACGTGTGACTAGATACGAGCGAAGTGGTAGTAGAATCAAGGGGTAAAGCGATAATTGAGACGTGAATTGCGTTCGTGGCATCGAGGTAAGTGTTCAGTCTAACCTTTGCTTGAGGGATTAGGAGTGTGTCCTATTTGCTATTTGTTTCTTGTTGAGTACGACGTATAGGCATGGTGACGAGTATCTATACGTTGGTGTCGAGCATGACCGTGAGTCTTATATTGTGATTTTCAAGACTTCGTTGTATTATTCATACCTTGGTGGAGATTTCTATTTGTTGTGTAAAGTTGTAAAAATAATTGTAGCATATGAACATTGAGGAGCGTTGGCTCCAGTTGTATAACTAATTGTGAAAGTATAAGTGATATTTGAAATTCTAGAGCATTGGCTCGAGTTGTGAAGTGAATTGTGAAGTAAAAGTGAGGAAGAGAAGAGATCATTATGTTGCCCCCTTGCCGGGCTATTGTTGAGTTGTGGTTCACTTGCATTGTGTTCTTAATTGATATTACAGATGCTTAGGTTGATGATTCTCTGTGATGGGTAAGGATTATGGTTATAGCTGTGGTAGTTAGATGTTGTAACAAGTTTGGTTATAGTTGTTTCTCCCTTGCCGGGACGTGATTACTTGTGATGTCGAATCCCTTGTCGGGATAGTGTAGTCCTTATTGATCCCTTGTCGGGACTCTTGTTATGATTGTTGTTAATATTATATGTGGATCGGGTTGCACGCCGCAACAATATTATATGTGGATCGGGTTGCACGCCGCAACAATATTATATGTGAATCGGGTTGCACGCCGCAACAATGTTGATATTATATATTGGGATCGGGTTGCGCGCCGCAACAATTATTGATACAAGTGTGTTTATTTTGGATATTGGTTTTCTTTTGTTTGTTGTGAATCCTAAGCTACCCTCAGACTGTTACTCTGGATTTACTGTTAATACTGATATACCCCCGCAGCATGTTTCCCCCTCCCATCTTTACTTGCTTATACCTGCTTTACTTTACGCTGTATATTATATAACTGCACAGGTTTATTTGGTAGTCTGGTCCTAGCCTCGTCACTACTTCGCCGAGGTTAGGCTAGGCACTTACCAGCACATGGGGTCGATTGTGTTGATACTACACTCTGCACTCTTTTGTGCAGACCCTAGTGTTGTAGACTTCGGACCGCAGTGAGATTGCTGATTCTTGTTCATCAGGCGACCCGAGGTAGTCCTGCAGGCGTCCGTAGGCCTTGGCGTCTCGTTCTATCTACTTTCCTGTTTCTTACACGTATTTCCAAAGACAGTGTTGTATTTAATTCTTTCAGACCTTTATTTGTAGTATTCTTAGACCGTCTGTGAAACTGTGACACCAGTTCTAGGTAGTCGAGACTCAAACAGTTGTATTAGATATTCATGTTCAGATAGCTTATTGTTTTTCTTCCGCTTATGTTAAATTCCGCTGTTTAAATATTATTACTTCAAAATTGTTAATGAATATAAAATGGGTAAAAAGGTATATTTTACTATTAACTGGCTTGCCTAGCTCGTATTAGTAGGCGTCATCACGACTCTCGAGGGTGGAAAATCCGGGTCGTCACATACAATTTTTCGTGATCTTATTTGGAATACAATACCAAACTCAGTTAGCCTGAATTGTCAACATGTTCATATAAATAAATAATTAAATTAAAAAATAGGCAAAACCAAAAGATTGACATCTTGTTATCCTTGAGCGATATGGAAAGAATTAACGACTTTTTGCTTGATAATTAAAGTCAAAGTAAAATTAAAACCCTGTCACTAAAACACATAAAGATGATATCCAAAGAGTACAAAACATTTTTCATTAAAACATCAAAGACCAACTTTAGAAACAAAACTATATCAAACGTGTCAATATCCTCATAGAAAATAAAACAGATCTTTGAAAAGTGTCAACGTATCTAAAAGAACACATAATTCTTCAAAATCACCAACATAACATACTATTAATGCATTGAGAAAATACAAACAGTTGAATTTAGGAGAAAAAATATCATGTGATATATCTTTCTTAAATAGCAGTTAACACAATCTTTGGATGATGCCTTCACAAAATCGAAATTTCTGATTTGTACAATTCCTTTTTTATATCAAATTTCGAGCTTTTTCAATTTTCTTTTTTATATTATCAATCAATCAACATACCGCTACATTGAATCCAAGAAAATAAGAAGATACCTAATTGTATTAAATGAACAATTAAACTAAAGTACTATCAAAGTAGTTGATCACTATGTTGTCTTGACCACGACAGTTAAAAATTTTAGTGAACATGTCAAACTTAAAAAGATAGAAGCATGGCAAAGAATAGATAATTAATATAATAAATATCATAGTATTTATCATAGTTAGATAATAAATTGAGCTAATAAATATAAATTAATGTTATAATTTTATGTAAATAAAATACTAACTTCGTACTTATTATTTTAATGAATACAATAGTTTTTCTTAAAATACTCAATAGTAAGACGTGCTATATGAAAGTTGGTGCAAATAAATACACAAAAGAGAAGGAGAAGAAGTACAAAAACATACCTCAACAAGTTGATCACAGCTTGTTGATTGATATCGATCAATATAATAACCTAAAATTAGAAATACACATTACTAAATATTAATAAAAAAAGGGAAGTGCAAGAAAACATACCTACTTTCTAAGAAAAACAATGGCAAAATAGTGGAAACCACAACGGATTTTTTGTTCAGCAATTTGGGAGTCATTGTTTATTCATAAAAGTTGTGTGAAATGCGTTTTTTAGGTAAAATCAAATTGTACATGCAAGCCTAAATGGTTTTCAAGTAGATTTAAATTACCTGATAATTAATGACTCAAATAGTTTTGGGCAGATGCCACGTGGGCTAGGGAAGAAAGCTTTTCTGGAGTTGATATCTTATGCAATTAAAATTAACAATGTTTTAACTGAGATCAAATTATCTATAACAAAGGAATCCTTAACTAAATTGAATTGTAAAAACTATCACCCAAGTGCGTAGCTTTTTAGTATTTCAATTTTTGAGTTGAATTCAAAATCCTGAATAGTAGAAGAACTTCTATATATTTCAATTTTATCCAGTACGTTATTTGTTTGTTTAAAAGACAATATTTAGCCTTTTAAGGTTATAAAAGTCCGTCAATATTTTGGGGATATTTTGATCGTTCAACATTTAGCCTAAAATATTCGTGCTTTTATAATAATATAAATATAAATATATACATATATATATATATATATATTAATATTATATATATATTTATATTATATATATATATATATATTATATATATTATATATATATATATATATATATAAATAGATAGATAGATAGATACATAGATATAGATAAAATAAGTATATATAATGTTACGTACCTGAGAGGGTAACTTTTTAGAAAGCAACATACTCATAATGATAGGCTAGTAGTTATTTTTACCCAAATTCAAATAAGGAATATATTGATTTAAGCTTAATTTTACTTGACTTTAAATTTTTAAATATTAGTAATTTCTATATAGTTCAAATAATGAAAGTCCTAATAGTCAAAGTTTTATTTAGTTTCAAGCTCCTAAATATTAGAAAAATAGGTAATGACGATTTTGTTTAATATAAATTCTATTTTAAAATGGTAAAAAGGGCGGACGACATTTCGCTAAGAGTTTTCTAGATTTTAATATAGTGTACTAATCTTTATGTATGTGCCTCGCACATAACTCTTTAGAAATCATAAAAGAAAAAAGTATCCTTAGATTAGAGTAGATTTTAGAACCATATAACAATAGATGCGCCTAATAGTGAATGTAAAAGAAGATTCCAGTGAAGGGGTTCAAAAATGCTTTACATCATAGAAAAAGTTTGACATTTTAGTGCATTTGAAATCTCCTTATATAAAATCTTGGCTCCGGCACTTGCTACAAAGAAATTGCTGCTTAATTTAAATAAAGAAAGAAACATTATAACTTATTGAATTTTATATAGTTGAATATATTGTATAGGGTAAAATTAGTTTACATTAAATGATCAATTGCTAGCATGACGCGTGGAACCGAAGATAGGTAGAAAGCAAATCGTGTATTAACCAGTACCGGAGCAACAATTGTAATTGACATCGGATAGAACCGGAGAGAGCATGACCAACATGAACAGATCAAATGCTTGCCATCAGATATTATTCAATGAAGAATATTCTCTGGCATTAAATGGGCATCCGTTGCAGAGAATATTTGCATTCATGTCCTGTTGTTACATATTCATCAATGACCCCTTTATTGTCATTTAAGAGAGACTTGATCCTATGATCTTGTTTTCCTAGGTATAGCTATAAATAGTATACTCAACAGCCATTGTAAGGGACGAAATTCTTGGCAAAACTTATGCTACATTCTATTCTCAAGCTAAATAAAATAACTTTTTTGCTATTTGTATTATTCTTAATTCTGTCCCCGGAGGCATTGCTCTCGGAGCCAAGCTTGTCATTTTCTTTGATTTTAACCGCTAAGGTCATATTTTTAGTCTAATTTATTTATTATTTTGGATCAAATCAGCTCGCTCGTCTATAAACTACGTAACAAATTTAACTATACCGTTTTATGATAAATAATTTGGCACCCACCGTGGGGCTTAGACAGTCGCGTAATTGAGTTGATCCTTGTGTTTATTACTAACTTGTTTGATTCTTTATTTCTTAGCAAAAAATGAAAATAGTAGCTAATGATGTCAACATCGCACACAACGTTGAGGGACATGAAAATATACTTAAACACGAGCATTTAATCAGCGACACCCGCAACGAGGGGTATGAGGAAACCCCGGTCCGCAGAGGACAGTACCCACGACATGCAAGGGAGCCAACTCCCGGTGACGCAGAAGATGAACACGTTGCGAAAACAATAAGGATCTTGAGAGAGCAACAGAAAGCCAACATGGGCCACCTCTCAAGGTAGATCAGGTCATGACGGAATTGAAGCAAGTGTTGTCAGGCGCTTCCAACAATACAAATGGAAGAGGTCCGGTTCCTCCCAGCGTTCCTGCAAATCAGACGGCTTAAAGAGTTGATAATAAAACCCCGAGGGGTAAGGTCGGCTTCGACGGTGCTGGGGGAGGTGGGCGATAGCGGATACGGTAAGGACAAAGGTAATTATCCCTTCAAAATCAAACTCATGAGATTCATGAGGGAGATGAACGAGCGGATGGATCAAAATGCAAATGAGTTTTATGCCCAAATAGATCAGATTCCGGGGGCACCACCAATTTTGAAAAGCCCGAATTCGAAAAAACATACTTAGTTTCCATTCAAGTCGAGTGCAACACCGGAGTTAATCCCGATGAGATTTAAGATTCCGGACATACCAAAATACAATGGGACTTCAAACCCTCAGGAGCACATCACAACTTATGCAAATGTTGTGAAAGGGAACGATTTGGCTCAATATGAGATCGAATCGGTTCTATTGAAAAAGTTTGGAGAAACCCTCACGAAGGGGGCTTAGACATGGTATTCGCTTTTACCCAAGCATTCAATTGACTCTTTTAAAATACTTGCAGATTCATTCATTAAGGCCCATGCCGAGGCTAGAAAGGTCCAAGCCAGGAAGGCGGACATATTTAAGATTACACAGGGTGAATCGGAATTATTGCGGGAGTTTGTGATTAGATTCTAGAAAGAAAGGATGATGCTACTGGACGTACCAGACGAATGGGCAGTGGAGGCATACACAAAGGGTTTGAACCTAAAGAGCTCCGACACCTCCCGAATGTTAAAGGAAAGCTTGCTCAAATTCCAAGCGACCACATGGGCGGATGTCCATAACTGCTATGAATCAAAAATAAGGATAGAAGATGATCAGCTCTGGTTCCCGACGTCAACCAAGGGGCAGAACCGAGAGAAGAATCGGGATAAGTTCAAGGATGATTTTGATGCAGTCCGGCGATCTTCTCAAGGCCACTTCTTGACTTACAATAGAGATGAGGGATGCAGAAATAAAGGGTTCCGATTCTCTGATAGGTTCGCTCCCGAAAGAAGAACTAACCATGGCCGGAACAACAGATCATTGCAAGAAAAAACGGTATCGAGGACCCAAGATTCTGCTTATCCTAGGTTGTCAGATTACGATTTCAATATCAGTATAGTGAAGTTGGTATCGGTGATGAGGAATATCAAAGAAGTACGATTTACGAAGCCAATCATATCCAATCCCAGCCAAAGGGATCCTAACTTATGATGCGAATATTATGGAACTCACGGCCACAGAACTAGGAACTGCCTGCATCTGCGTGTGGAGGTGGCAATGTTGTTGAAGAACGGCTATCTCAGAAAGTTCTTGAGCAATCGAGCTAAGAACAATTATGGTCGCAGACAGGACAATGCAGAACCCTCGAAGATAGAAGAAGGCCCTCCTCGATTGACTATCAACATGATTTTTGGAGGGAATGAAATCAATGGTGTAACCTTCCCGACGAACAAGAAGACAAAGGTATCGGTGACCCACAGTAAGAGACTCCGGGAATTTGTCGAAGACGACATCACCTTATGGAGGAAGACGCCGACGGACTTCTTCTTCCGCATAACGATGCCCTGGTAATTTCTCTTAATATTCTACATTTCAAGATTAAGCGTGTTTTGGTTGACCCATGAAGCTCAACCAATGTAATTCAATGGACAGTGCTGGAACAAGCTAAATTAACCGAAAGTATCATTCCAGCAACAAATATCCTCGATGGGTTCAACTTGGCAAGTGTGACAACCCGAGGAGAGATCTTGCTGCCCAAGAATGCCGAAGGGGTAACAAAGACCACCTTATTTGAAGTGGTAGACGGTGACATGGGCTACAACATATTTTTTGTAGACCATGGTTATATGAGATGAAGGTCGTACCATCAACATATCACCAACTTCTAAAATTCCTGACCTCAGAGGGATCAAACAGATAAGAGGAGATCAACTGGTAGCAAGAGAAATGAACACAATATCAATTTCAGTAGTAAAGGGAAGGATCCTAGCAAATAGCAATTACAGGAACCGAAGCCTGCTACTATGCCAAGTGAAGATGATAAGGGCGAGTCGTTGGAATCCCACCGGGTACCAAGATACTTCCAGATAGCGGAAGAGACAGACGTGACCAAATTCACAGCAGAAGAACTCAAGCAAATGTCTTTTTTCGAGGAATTCTTGGAGAGAAAGTTTCACTTGGGAACATGACTCAATCCTGAACTCATGTCAGGATTTATTAATTTCCTTAAAGCTAACTTTGATTGTTTTTCATGGTCGCACTCGGATATCACAGGTATCCCACTAGAGGTGGCTGTGCACAAGTTAAGCCTGGGTCCGAGCGTCCCTCCGACAAGGCAAAAGAAATGCCCAATAGCCGAGGTCAAAATAGGTTTTCTAAGGAAGAGGTAACTTGACTACTTGACATTGGTTCTATCCGAGAGGTAAAGTATCCCGAATGGTTAACTAATGCAGTTGTGGTTCCGAAGAAGAATAACAAGTTTCGAATGTGCATAGATTATAAAGACTTGAATAAGGCGTGTTCTAAAGACTCGTTCCCATTGCCAAACATTGATCAAATGATTGATGAGACGGCCAGGCATGAGTTAATGAGTTTCCTCGATGGATATTCCGGGTACAATCAAATCAAGATGAACCCATAGGATCAGGAAAAACTTCGTTCATAACGAATTTTGGCACATATTGTTATAATCTGATACCCTTCGGGCTTAAAAATGCCGGAGCCACTTATCAGTGGCCCGTAAACAAGATCTTCGAGAAGCAAATATGTAAAAAAATGGAAGTGTATATAGATGACATGTTGGTCAATCCTTAAAAGCAGGTGATCATTTAAAGCACCTCCAAGAAACCTTCAATCTTGAGGAAAAAAAACATGAAGCTCAATCCGGAAAAAATGCGCGTTCAAGGTTAACTCTGGTAAGTTCTTGGGTTTCTTGGTTTCACAAAGAGGGATCGAGGTAAATCCTAATAATATTAAAGCCATCAAAGATATCCCGGACCAGCTTACAAGCGTAAAAAAAGTACAGAGGCTGACCGAAAGATTGGCCGCTTTAAGCAGGTTCATCTATCAATCCTCGGAAAAATGTCATCACTTCTTTTCACTTCTCAAGAAAAAGAACAATTTCGAATAGAATCCGTAATGTCAGCAGGCCATCAAAGACCTGCAACGTTATCTATCAATCCCCTGCTAATATTAAAACCAGGGAAGGTGAACAATTACTAATATACATAGCGGTGTTGGAGGTAGCGGTAGGTGTCATTCTAGTCCAGGAGGACGAAGGTGCTGTCACGACCCAATTTAGGATCGTGACCGGTGCTTAGGAGCAAGTGCTCCCAAGTAAGCCTCATCGGTATTTTACAGAAAATCGGACAAAGTTTACCCCTATTTTTAGACTATCCCAAAAATTTCCCTGTCTCAAATCAACAACCAAACATCCTAATATCATACCAAACAATCGACAACTTATCAATCAACCAAAACGAGTCTCCACCATTACTAATCAACCCACTAACAACCATAAACACTAATTTATCTCCAACTTTGATAATAAGGAACAATACTCAACATAAGACTATAATAAAAAATAATACTCACGACACTAAAAGAATTACTATGGAGCGACTCTAAGAATTCAAAGAAAATACCATAACAATAAATAAACTCTCCGCCCACGCGAACACGTGCGAGGCTCACCAAGAACTATCAACCTGTTGTTGACACCCAATTTTTCCCTATATATTTTCAATATGCAAAATAACTTCAAAATGACATATATATGCATATTTAAGAATATTCAAGTGTTTTATTATTTTTTCCATAATTTTAAAGATTTTTTAAATCAATTTATTTCCCTTTTTATCCATAAAAATCCAATAATCATTTCCAAAATTATTAGTTTTGGTAAATCATCTATTGGACTTTCATCTTTATGCTAAAATATAGCTAAGGTAATTTTTTCATATTTTTACAAATTTATTTATTATTTTTCAAAGCTAAAGTGCATAATTACAATATTAGCCTCTTTTAAGATTTAATTGCGTCTATATTCATAAAATCAAGTTCTATATTTTAAAAGTATCAATTATATATCATAAATCATTTTAGTGCTTTCAATTTATTTTCAGAAATTAATTTACTATTTTTTATAATTTTAAAAGGGAAAATTGACTATTTAAATAATAGCCCAATTATATTTCGATTTTAGCCTAAATCTGATCCCAAATTGAAACAATTTTCCCGGCCCAATTCCCATTCAAACCCAACCCGTATCCCCTACCTAACCATTTCAATCCTAGCCGTTGATCATTTAGATCAACGGCCACTATTCGCCCTTTCCATTTTTAACTTTAAACGACCCCTTACCCTACCTCATTCTTCACCAAATGCCGCCCTTGAATCCCCTTTTTCTCTCAATTCTCTCTGAAACCTCACCTGAACCCTAGCCACCGCCCTCTAATACCACCCTAATCCACCCTAATACCTACCCAATCCATGGCCCCTCGTGGTCATTCGGGACGTGTATCAGCCTTATATGGCTCCTGGGTGTTTGTTTCTGTGGTTTCATGGCCAGTCCTCGAAGGAATCTGATCCAGTCCTTGCTCGACTATTGTTCATGGCCTTTCTCCGGCCATCCATGACCTTTCTCTGTCCATTCTTGGCCTTTCAAGGCCGATCCTTGACTTTTTCTGGTTAGATCGTTAACTTTCAAAGTCTTTCTCACTTTTCTGGGTTTTTCGAAACCCAAATCTCTAAGACCTTTCAATTTCTTTCAGATCTATTTAGATTTGTGCTTACTATGAACTTTTCAAGTGTTTCTCGAAGGTTCTTTAACTTTTCTTTCAAAATGACTATCACTTTTCAACGATTAGGGTTTTCCTTTAAGTTTTTTTTAAGATCTCTTCTCGGATTTTAATGTTGTTTGTGATTTTGCTATGTTCAAACAACTTGTTTATGCTTTCCTTCTATTTGATTCAGCATGTTAAAAAAAACTAGTTCCTTTTAGTCTTATCCGAATTCTGAAACTGTCTGTTTAAATGTGTACTTGTTCTTTGTTTCTGACTCTCTTTTTCCTTGTTTGACTTGTTTGATTTTGAGTTCTTACCATCTCTTAAACTCGACTACTGTTGAAGCCCTAAATTTCTTAGAAGTTTTCTCACTTATTACTACTGTGAGACCTTTACTTGTTTCTGATTTCTCTTATCTGATACTATGTTCTTCTTCACTGTTGATTCTATGTGACTACTTGACCTACTTGACTACTGTGCCTCGAATATTTTCCTTACTACTGAATCCTAGCTTATTTTCTGCCACTACTGTATGTTTGTGTTATCTCTTTTGCCAATGTGTTTGGTCTCGCATGTCTGATGCTTCTGTTCACTCTATTTATATACTGAAGTTTCTTCCTCGATTGATCTTGATCTGGTGACTGATTGCAAAAGCTTTTTCTTTTATGAACCCTAATTTTACTCGCCTGTTTAAAATTAATTGATTCCTTTCCATTTACTGTGATATTTTACCTTGCTGAATCCTTTTCCAAAATAAGCCTATGTTGTACTTAGACTTGATTGTTTACTTCATGCTTTTACTGCCCTTTATATGGGAATAATCAATCTGCCCCCAAACTGATTTCTTTCCTTAATTAAACCTGCTACTACCCGTTAAACAGTGATTCCTTAATTAAAGGGAATCACTTGTGTTAATTGATTCTGACTTGTGATTGTTTCCATGTTTGTGTTAAGACTTTACTTATTACCTTACTTATCACTCGTTTTCAAAAGCTATAAATACCCACCCCCTCTTCTTTCAAAACACACGAACAACTTGAGTTCAAAACGCACACTTACACTTAAAAAACTCTCTCTTTCTCTACTACTACTTGTGTTGTTGCTTGGTCTAGCCGGCTGAAAGCCAAGGCTAGACTGTGGACTCTTGTTTGCTTTACCTTGATGCACTTTGCTTCTCTATTGGTATGTCATAGTTTATTCTTTTAAGTCTCAACAATAATATGTTTCTTTGAGTTGCTTCAGTTTCTCATTCATGCTCACTTCTGTTCATGTTTCTGCAGTCTATTTACATTACTAGCATGCTGAAATATGTTCCCTTCCCCTTTTAGATTAATGTTTCCCTATGTATGTACTCTGTCAGTGGCTTGTTATGTGATTTGCTGACTTATGAATCCCAAACCCCATACCCCCTCTATGTATTTGTGTTCCTTTGGTTGGTTTGTAGGCAGGCCAGCATCATCTATTGTTGTGCATGACCAAACCTGCCCCTTTCTGGGGTCATATGCTTCATACAATGTATTCCCAAAACCCCTCGACCCTTTGTGTAGCTATTGATTCTGGGTATTTTGAGCTCTACTACTACTGTTTTCAAATCACCCTTTAATACTTACTATTTCCAACTTAGTTTTAATCAATCTCTGTCCTGCACTTCCACTATATTCTTAGAACCTAGGTTCTGCCCATCTAGTGTAAGCCTTGCCTTGGGACCCTTGAGCTCCCTATGAACTTGGACACATAAGGGCTGGCCCTTCCACACTGCACTCATTCCTGTCTGGTTATGCAAACCTGGGTGTAAGCACTGCCCGGGGTCCCTTGAGACCCTTAGGGAACTTTGACACACCCAAGTATGAGAAAGGCTTTCAACACCATGGGCATCTGAAGTGATTAATTATATAACTCAGATAGGAAGTCAAGATCAGACTTCTTTTGGTTGTAGTTTCTTATTTCTGTACTTCTTTGTAATTTAGGTATTTGGTCTGTAATAATTTGTAACAAATATTGGGGTTGGCTAGTAAAAAGGGATGGGGTAATTATGCATGTTTTAAGGGTAGATACCCTGCCTATAGGATCTGTTTAATAAGTTCTGCATATTTTTCTTCCACACTTAGATATCCTGTCTATAGGAAGAATGTTTTACTTCCACACTTAGATATCCTGCCTATAAGATCTGTTTAATAAATTCTGCATGTTTTGCTTCCACACTTAGACATCATGCCTATAGGATTTGTTTAATAAGTGCTGCATGTTTTGCTTCCACACGTAGACATCATGCCTATAGGTCTAATCGCTATAATCAGACATCATGCCCGCAAGGTTAAAATCAGCTTCGAAATTAGATGTCATGCCTATTAGATATTTATAGAAATCATGCCTATAGGAATTTCGCTGTGATCAAATAAATCCTGCCTACTCTACTTCATGTTCAATTAGATACCATGCCTATAGGACCTAAAACCAATTTAGTTAAAAAATCAGTTTGACTCGTACTGTGCTGAATCAGTTTAAACAACCTACTCCTTTTATCAATACGGTTTAGAAAGCATGCCTATAGGATCTAAAATCGATCGTTTAGAACTGTTTACTATTTTACTACATTCCTAATCAGCAATAAATATCATGCTTCTAGGACATCACTATTACGCCTAGGCAAGCCTTAGGTAATAATAATGATAAAACTGAATTCGCCTTTATTTAATTAGCAACTGCTACAACCAGCAGGCAGGCCTGATTCGAACTTCTTATCTGAGCTATATAATGAATCTGGTTCTGACTCAAATCCTCTACCTTAGGATTTTTAAAATTCAGACTTTAACTGTGTTTGAGTCGTGCTATTTATGTGTATTATTTGTGAAGGATTGTATGAGCCTTCTAATTGCTTACATGTTTCCCCATTGAATGTAGTCCTACGTGTTTTTGTGTGTCGCCTTAGCCTTTTTACCTTTAATCCTAAGAGTCAGCCTAAATCCTCCCTCTTATAGGAATAGTAGTCCTAAAATTCCTCCGGGACTGATAGGAATGGGGCAGGTAATAGCACGCAATAGAGTGCGAGACCAATCTGCGCTTTAAATACCTTTACGGGGTGGGAAGGGTAGATATGGATATGATGACCGGTGCCTAATACCACGTGTAGCCCCTCTTTGAGGAGTGATTATCGGGTATTGCATTGATGTGATCCATATTACAAATAAACCTAGGAGCCCTTTACATTCATCAGCATGCTTAGTTATAACTCTTTCTCAAAACTTTGCTTTATTTAATCATTTTCAAACACTTGTGTATGTGAACTTAAATCCCCTCTTATTTGAGCCTTGTTTGTTTACTTGTTAATTGCACAAATTCACAAAGAACTATCTGGCCGGGAACCACACTAGTGGATCCTGAGGGGTGCCTAACACCTTCCCTTGGGATAATTTCAAGCCCTTACCCTATCTCTTGTTATCAAACGTAGTTATAGTTGAACCCTATAGGTGCCCTAACGCACCTTAAAATCGTTAGGTGGCTGTCGCTGCCAACTCCGCACTACTAAAAAGTAGCAAGAGAGGGTCGCAATAGCTTTTACCCGATTTTTGGGTCGGGGTCGAATCCTCAGAGAGCTAGAAGTTGGAATCGAGTATCTATCTAGTGTAGAATTGTGTATGTGTTCTTAATTACACTTCTCAACATTTTTGGGATTTTTCTTTATAATTCTGATTTTAACAAACTACAAAATTGTAAATTATGCTACGAGTTAAATTGCTACGGGATGTTCAAATAGTTTAAAGGGCACTAGGGTAATGACTACCGCCTAGGTGGTCAATTGACGGGTACTTGAATCTAAGGCACATTTGACATATTTGGGGAGTATGTTATAACCGTTGCACGAATTTACCCACTCTACACCTCTCGGTGGTTCAAGTAATTTTGCCCGAATTGGCTTTCTCAAGACCAATTGGATATGCAATTTTGCACAAGCAACTTAGGGTTCAATTCGGGTATTACTCTCTCGAGGTTTAACCCTTTAATTGGGGCTATCAATCTCTTGAATACACCCCAATTCATTGTTGGACCAATTTCGGAGACAGGCTCTCTTTCTCAAGAGGAGCTCAAGTCAACTCAACACAAACTAGTGTTTTCAATCACTAAATTTAGAAATTAACCATGAAATTGGCCCAAATAACAAACACCCATAGTCAATTTAGCCCTAAATTACAAGACCATCAATTACCCACACTAGGGTTGAGCCACAACCCTAGCTATGGCGTCTAGCTACTCATATTCAAAGAAGAAAAGCAAGAAATAGATGAAGATAAACACATATTAATTAATTGCTAAGCTAAATACAAAGATTCAATGATGAAAAGTAGGTAAAAATGCCCAAAATGACTAAGAAATGTCGCCTCACGAGTGCAGCTTACGTATTACAATATCTGATGCCCTAAAAATGGAAAAAGAATCTATTTATACTAAGCTGAAAAATCTGAACAAAAATGCCCTTGGGGGGTTAGTGCGGACCGCACTGGGCTTTGGCCTTTAAAATTTCCCTCTCTGAACTTGGGCTCCGCGGACCGCACAGAATGGAGACGCGGCCGCGGAGGCTTCTAATGCGGTCCGCACAAAGTTGACCGCGGACCGCGAAGGCTTAAAACTTGAAAATGCACCCTCTATGAATCTTGGCACTGCGGACCGCACAGAATGGTAGTGCGTTCGCGGTGCCTTCCAGTGCGGACCGCATAAAACCTAGTGCGGCCGCACTGCCTTTAAGCTTGAAATCCAGCTCTCTGAATCTCTCAGTGCGGACTGCACAAAGTAGTGTGCGGCCGCACTGGGCCTGTTCTGCCTGAGCTTGCCTTATTCTTGGCACTTGTGCAAGTTTCACTCCTTTTGAACCGATCTTTGACATTATGTCACTTTGCTGATCAAACCTGCAATCAAGCACAACTTGTGAGCCTTTTGGGACTATTTTGTATGAATATTTGATCAAAGCATAAGCAAAAAGGAGTATAAAATGCGTCAAAATCTCTAGTTATCAGTGGCGACTCTTCAAAATTTGCAAAACCCCTTTCCCGAAAGGAAAGAGTTGTCCCAACCAAATGTCACGAACCCGATTCCGCGAAAGAAAAAAGGGGGCGCGACAGCATGGCGACTCTGCTGGGGATTTTTTTAGGCTTTTACCATTTCATATTATTCTTCTGAATTTGTACCTCTCCCTGTGTGCAATTATCTATTTAATTCCTTTAAGCATTTAATTTCTTCTTTAGAAGAAAAACTAATATATCTTCCTTGTTTTCTTTTCTTTATTGCTTTAAATTATGAAACTATTGTATTTATCGCTTTCCTAATGTGCAAATACATGCCAACATGCTTTTAATTATTGCATAATCATGCTCAACATCATACTCCACTCGTGCCAAAACAAATACCATAGTAACGCTTATAATGAGTGGTTGCACTCTTCCTATATAATTACCCCCTAAATTCAGAAAGGCATATTTGCGGTAAAACTAGTCGGTCAGCAGTGCAGTCGACAGTTCCGAGCCTTCCCCCTTGAGTTGTCCGCTCAAGGGTACCAGTCTAAAACTCCATAGAAAACCTTACTCTGTTTAAATTGTGCATGCATCATGGTCAAACCTAGCCAGATCAGTTATGTTGCCCACATAATGATCCTTTAAGATAGCCTTGTCCAAAGTCCACTGGGTTTCCTTAAACCCAAAACAGACGCCATCACGTTCTGTGCATTTATTTGGAGAACTAGATGCTTCCTACTAATCATTGATATTAAATAGTCGAGTCCGGTGGGGGAAGGGTCTAACCTTATTTGCCTTGCAGAAATATGAGGCACGATGTCCCCAGATTCGGCATGGTCACCAACATCCACCCAAGGCTGCTAAGCTGGTGGAAAGATTTACACTCAAGTGATCAAAATCTCGTTAGAAAATATCTGGGAAATATACCATCCCTTTTGGAGGTCCAACCTAATAACATGATTATAGAAGCTGCTACATTGTTTTGGAATTGTGAAAGGGCCGTATTCCGCTTTGGGGTATTAAAATAACACCTTTGCTGGAGGAGATAGCAGAACTGGCCAGTCTAGTATGGGAAACTCCGGGCTTGCTAATGCCTGAGAATCACAAAGGTAGGGGCTTCCTTAAAATGATGGGTTTGAAGAAGAATCCGGAATTGACATGCTTGAAGGATTCATACATCCCTTTTGACTACTTGTATAAGAGGTACGGTCACAGCAAATCTTACCGCACCTCCTCTGGCGAGTTTGCCATCACATTCTTGGGACACGTCCATCGTAGGGTTTTCGTCTTCATATTTTGCTTCTTGGGCCTGATTGTATTTCCAATGAAGAAAGGTAGAATTCATACTAGGCTAGATATGGTAACCAAAACCCTAATGGAGGGGATTGGTGGGCAGGCATTCAGCATTGTACCTATGATTATTGCTGACATATACCGAGCCTTAGAGAAGTGTCAGTGGGGAGCAAAACACTTCGAAGGCTACAATCTGCTACTTCAACTTTGGCTCATAGAGCATCTCCAAAAGGGCCAATATCGACAAGAAATTCAGTGTAGGGACTGGGATGATCACATCGCTTTCCACCATCCAAAGCGAATGAATTACATCCCCGACATGTTCGCTCAGCCTGAGGATGCTAAGGGATGGGTTGAGCTATTTGATAATCTAACCGAGGAACAAGTTCAGTGGATGTTCGAATGGTTTCCGACGGAGGAGTTCATCGTCCGATCCAGAGACGCACATTTCTAGATACTAATTGGTCTGAGGGGAACCTACCCTTACGTCCCTCTGTGAGTTATGAGGCAAGCTGGTAGGAAGCAAGTCATACCCAGGGTCGACAAGATGAGCCACTTTCGAGCCGACTTCCAAGGCAATGATAGTCCCTACAAGTGCAAAGCCCAACACATATGGCATAGCAAGATCGTAATGGGGAAAGATACCATAGAGCCAGACAGATACCACGCCAATTGTACTCCTTTTTATTCAGGTTGGTTGGAGGACAATCACGATGGTTTAGGCCAGCCAGGGTTTGTTCGAGGCCACAGGATTATAGATGAAAAGGTTGAGGCGCAAGTCAAGTACAACCAGTTGCGCAAAAAGGATCCGCGAGTGCGAAAGTGAACATCGTGAAATACAAGAGCCCAACCAGAAGCTGATCGAGGAATAGAAAGACATGGCTATCAATGCCAACAAAAGGCTGGGATACTTGGAGCGAGGCATAGTGGAACTGGAAAGAAAGTTTCTCAAAAGGTTGAAGATTGCCAAGAGGCTAAAGGGGCTGAAGGCGGATATTTAGCCAGAGCATACCTATTGCTAGGACTTCGCGAGTTGGGGAAGCTGTTCGAAGGAGCCAAGGATGCCAAATCTGGGGAAGGTCCTTCTGGGACCAAGTAGATAGGAATTTATCTTCTTTGCTTAAAATGTAACAAGGCCAGTGGCCATTAGTAACTTTATTTCTTGTTTATTTAATGTCGATTTAAGATTCGTCTTATCTTTATCAATGAAATGAGACATTTATCATTCCAAGTTCTCCAAATTAACTTGTCGCTAGGCCTACCTCGGGCACAACAAGGTTCCCAAATTAAGACACGCTTTACATTCTTGCACTATGTGTTTAAATATTGCAATACTTTTTATGATCCTCACTAACTTGGTTACCTTTTTGTTTTATTTTTGTTTTGTTATTCCCCTCCCCAAAGGTTAGTTCGTGCACTCTGGCAACATCATCTTATTCTACGAGATCCAGGGGCCCTCCACCCACTCCTCCTCTTAGTCTTGTTAAGAACAAGAACAAAGGCAAAATGGAAGATTTGAACATCGGAAAAGAGAACACAACAGCAGAGGCAACTGATGGCCATGGTATTTGGTATTCGGGTTCCCAATGAAAATGTGTCACAACTTGAGCAGAAATTGTTGAAGTTTCAGGAAGAGCTCGATCAGGTTCGAAATCTGGCCAACCTATCATTCTCCCTCAGCACCCCAGACACCAACTTCCCCAACGTTCAAAATCCCACACCTCCTCAAAAGCAACCAAATCATCCCACTGCTCCAACAAAGAACCAATGCAACACTTGCCACACTCCAAACAACATTCCACTACTCATCCCCGAATCGCAAAACTCCGCAAATGACCATTTCCACACCCACACACCAGGCCACCACAACAATCCCATCTACGTGGAGACCATGCCACTCTCCACCCAACCTATATATTGCACACCTGAGTCTGATGAAAAGGATCTACTCATCAGAAACTTGGCTGAAGAACTTAAGAAACTAACCAGCCGAATTCAGGGCGTCGAAGGAAGTAAAGGAATCGAAGGGTTGAACTATGAAGACCTCTGCATACAACCAGATGTCGAACTACCGGAGGGGTACAAACCTCCTAAGTTCGAGATGTTTGATGGTACATGTGATCCAAGGCTTCATCTGAGAACATACTGCGACAAGCTGGTCGGGGTACGAAAAGATGAAAGGATCCGCGTGAAGCTGTTCATGAGGAGTCTGAAAGGAGATGCGTTATCTTGGTACATCAGCCAAGATTCTAAGAAGTGGTCGAGCTGGGTAGGTATAGCATCTAATTTTATGGACAGGTTCAGGTTTAACACAGAGAACGCGCAAGACGTGTTCTATATCCAGAATCTAAAGAAGAAACCCACAGAGACATTTCTCGAGTATGCTACTCGCTGGAGGTCCGAAGCTGCTAAGGTCAAACCTGCCTTAGAAGAAGAACAAATGAACAAGTTCTTTGTCCGGGCCCAAGACCCGTAGTACTATGAACGGTTGATGGTGATTGAGAATCATAAATTTTCTGACATTATCAAACTGGGGGAACGAATTGAAGAAGGCACTAAGAGCGGTATGGTTACAAACTTCGAGGCCTTGCAAGCTACAAATAAGGCCTTGCAGTCTGATGGTGTGTCTAAGAAAATGGATGTAGGGGCCATGATGGTTGCACAAAGGACCAAGTCTCCTCTCAAATACCAAACCTACCCAATACCTCCACTCACATATCAGCCAGCCCCAAATTACCAAGCACCCTCCTACCAAGCTCCACCACCAACTTATCAGTCATCTCCACCTCCTACATATCAGCCTACCTCACCCAGATACTCCCAACCCGCTCATGTCTACCAAACTTACAATGCCCAACCATCTCATTACCAATCACCCCCCCGCACGCCAAAACTTCTCTAGGCCCCGACCTAGTTTTGGTCGGAGGCCTCCAAAATAATACACAGCCATCGTCGAACCCATTGACCAGCTATATGAGAGACTCAAAGTCGCCGGTTATGTCACCCCCGTCCTTGCTACAACCCCTGAGAATCCTTCTCAGTGGGTTAACCCAAACAAGTCTTGTGCATACCACTCCGACATGAAGGGACACACCAACGATGAATGCCACTCTTTAAAAGACAAGATACAGTCTTTGATTGATAACAAAGTCATCGTAGCAATGGAAGTCGCTCCGAACATCCGCAACAACCCTCTACCAGACCATAAGGGTAGGGGTATACACATGATTGAAGTAGATGATGATTGGGATCCCGAGGGATCCATCGGGTTGATCGCAAAAGGCGATGATCCGAAGAAACCAGCAGTTACTCTCAAACCCATCATAGTCCAGATCCAACCGTCTGAGGTCACTGAGGTAGATGTGTCTATCCCTCTTGAGTTTGAAGCAGCGCCATCAGCAAAGGCACCAACACCATTTGAGGTTGCAGTTTTGCCACCCAAAGAACATGTCCCATTCGAAGTAAAGGTGGCCGCACCGATCCCAGCGGCGATGTCCACCATGCCGTCATTCCATACAAAAGCTATACCCTGGGATTATACAGCCGAGGCTAGGAGGAAGGGCAAGGTCAGGTTTGAAGAGACTGTTGCAGCACAGGGTATGACAAGAACTGGGAGAGTCTATACCCCTGAACACCTAGCTGAGTCAAGCAAGCAAGCCTCCAATCGACCACCCATCATTGAGATGGGTCCAGACAACCTTTGGAGGAAAATACAGGCCAAGGAGTATTCAGTCATCGACCAGATAAACAAAACACCAGCACAGATTTCCATCCTCTCATTGCTGCAGAATTCCAAGACACACAAAAACGCTCTGTTGAAGGTGCTGAGTGAAGCATACGTGCCAAGTAACATCACCGGCGGGGAAATGGCTAATATGGTGGGACAAGTATTAGAAAGCCACAAAATTGCCTTCTACGAGGACGAGCTGCCACCTAAAGGGTTGGGTCACAACAAAGCCCTACACATCACCGTGCAATGCGAAGACTACTTCATCACTAGGATCCTGATCGATGGGGGTTCCAGCCTTAATATATGTCCGTTGATAACACTCAAGAAGTTGGGAAAAGAGCTGTATGAGATAAAAGAAGGAGCAATCAATGTGAAAGCTTTTGATGGGTCTCAGAGGTCCACCATCGGTAGATTAGCCTGTGTCTGCAGATGGGACCAACCTGGTTCGAGGTCGATTTTCAAGTGATAGATGTGCCAGCATCCTACAACTTGCTGCTAGGACGACCCTAGATTAATGTTGTTGGGGCTGTAGCTTCAACACTGCATCAGGCAGTAAAATTCGAATGGGATCACCAGGAAATGATCATTCACGGCGACGGTAGCAACCCTATATACAGTCGTCAGACCATTCCGAGAATCGGAAGAAGAAGAAAGCAAGGCGGAGAGACCTACCACCACATTGAGCGGGTCAATGCTGTCGACAAAGACAAATGGTGGGATAACAAGATCGAGAGTATATTGAAATAGAGTGGGTACGAACCTGGCAAAGGAATCGGCAAGAACCTCCAAGGGATCTCTAAACCTATAAAACTCAAGAAACACGGCACCACCTTCGGTCTGGGATACGAGTACACCTGGGAAGAGTTCAATAATTGGTCGCCACCATGGCGCGGTCCTTACTACCCGTTAGAGCAACCGATACTGCACTTGGAGCAGACTTTCCAACAGGCTGACGTCGTCTATGGGACAGACGAAGAAGAAGCACCCACAGCAGTGAAAAATTTGTTTTTAGAGGACAATGATATGGATTGTTGTGTTATTCTCGAGGAGGAGGGGGAGGAAGGTCCTTCCATTCAAGTTATGAGTAGAGGGGCATACCTCAACAATTGGACCATCAGGACCACCAGGGCCCGACGAGCCTCGGGGTAGCAAGGCTAAAACAAGCACTATTCATTGTTTTATTTATTAAATGATTTTCTTTTCGCATTTTTCAATTTTCACAATAAGATCCTCAATGTTCAAAACAATTATTCAATTTATCAAAGCATGTTTGATTTTTCCAATGAATTAATATTTATTTCTATCGTTTTCCTCCTTACTTTACCAATACAGAATTACTGTTACTTATCTTGATGAACCAATGACTGTGACATGCAATGAGACAACACAACAAACGGACATTGATTCAGAAGAAGATGACATACCTGAGGAGATTGTCAAAGAAGTTGAGAACTTTGAGAACAGACCTAAGTCCAACCTGGACGAGACCAAAATTGTTAACCTGGGAGATGCAGAAAATGTCAAGGAAACACGAATCAGCATTCACCTATCGCCATCAGAGAAGAAAGAGTACACAGAGTTTCTAAAGGAGTATGAGGACATATTCGCCTGGTCGTATGATGACATAACCGGTCTGAGTACGTCTATTGTGGCTCACAAACTGCCAACCGATCCAATGTGTCCACTGGTAAAGCAAAAGCTCAGAAAGTTTAAACCTGATATGAGTCTGAAAATCAAGGAAGAAGTCACCAAGCAGATCAAAGCTAAGGTTCTCTGGGTGGTTGAGTATCCGACATGGTTAGCCAACATTGTGCCAGTACCAAAGAAGGATGGGAAGGTCAGAGTCTGTGTCGGCTACCGGGATCTCAACCGAGCCAGTCCAAAAGACGACTTCCCTTTGTCGAATATACATATCCTGATCGACAATTGCGCCAAGCATAAGCTACAATCATTTGTGGATTGCTTCGCCAGTTATCATCAGATCTGGATGGATGAGGAAGACACTGAGAAAACAGCTTTCATTACGCCGTGGGGAGTGTATTGTTACAAGATGATGCCATTCGGCCTGAAGAATGCAGGGGCCACCTACATGAGGGCCATGACAACGATTTTCCATGATATGATACACAATGAGATAGGGGTATATGTGGATGATGTTATCATCAAATCCAAGAAGGCCACTGACCACATAGAAGATCTGAGGAAGTTTTTCAATAGACTGCGGAGGTACAACCTGAAACTAAATCCCGCAAAGTGTGCATTTGGGGTTCCTGCTGGGAAGTTGCTTGGGTTTATTGTGATCCACCGAGGAATAGAACTGGACCCATCAAAGGTCAAAGCCATTCAAGAATTACCACCACCGAAGAATAAGAAAGATGTGATGAGTTTCTTGGGAAGGCTGAACTACATCAGCCGATTCATAGCTCAGTCTATAGTTAACTGTGAGCCGATCCTTAAAATGTTAAAGAAGGACACCGCTACCAAATGGACCGATGACTGCCAAAAGGCCTTCGACAGAATCAAGGAGTATTTTTCAACACCACCAGTCTTAGTTCCGCCCGAGCCAGATAGACCCTTATTGCTCTACCTTGCAGTGTTAGATGGAGTTTTCAGCTTCGTTTTGGGGCAGCATGATGAAACGGGGAGGAAGGAACAAGCCATTTACTATCTCAGCAAGAAGTTCACCCCGTACGAGGCCCGGTATTCTCTCTTGGAACGCACCTATTGTGCTTTGACTTGAGTAGCTCAGAAGCTGAGACATTATTTCTGTGCCTATACTACGTACCTCATATCAAAGATGGATCCTTTGAAGTACATCTTTCAGAAGCCCATGCCCACTGGCAAGCTAGCCAAGTGGCAAATCCTGTTGAGTGAGTTTGACATTGTTTACGTAACTCAGAAGGCGGTCAAGGGACAAGCACTAGTAGACCACCTTGCCGAAAACCCCACGGATGGAGAATATGAACCCTTGAAAACGTATTTTCCTGATGAAGAGGTATCATTCATAGGAGAAGACATTGCAGAATCCTATGACGGTTGGAGAATGTTCTTCCATGGAGCAGCAAACTTCAAAGGAGTTGGCATAGGAGCGGTCTTGGTATTAGAAACCGGTTAGCATTATCCAGTGTCTGCCAAACTCAGGTTCCCCTGCACCAACAATATGGCCGAATATGAAGCCTGCATCTTAGGGCTCAAAATGGCCATTTACATGAACGTGCAAGAGCAGCTAGTGATTGGAGATTCAAATTTACTTATACATTAGGTATGAGAAGAATGGGCAACCAAGAACTCCAAGATACTCCCGTATCTGCATCATGTACAGGGATTGAGAAAGAGGTTCACGAAGACGGAATTTCGACATGTTCCCAGAATCCAGAATGAGTTCGCCGATGCATTGGCTACCCTATCATCTATGATACAGCATCCTGACAAGAATATCAATGATCCCATTCCGGTGAAAATTCATAATCAGCCAGCTTACTATGCCCATGTTGAAGAGGAAGCAGACGGAAAGCCTTGGTTTCATGATATCAAGGAATATCTGGCAAAAGAAGAGTACCCGGAGCTTTCCAATCATACTCAGAAACGCACACTTCGGAGATTGTCTAACAACTTCTTTCACAGCGGAGGAATCCTGTATAGGAGGACTCCTGATTTGGGACTATTAAGATGTGTCGACGCAAAGGAAGCATCCAAGCTGCTAAAAGAAATTCATGTTGGGACCTGTGGTCCACATATGAACGGTTTTGTCTTAGCAAAGAAGATACTCCGGGCTGGTTACTTTTGGATAACTATGGAAACAGACTGCATCCAATATGACCGGAAATGCCATCTCAAGACATGATAAAGGTACTTCCAAGCGAGCTCAACACAACAAGCTCACCATGGCCGTTCGCCGCTTGGGGAATGGACGTCATTGGACCAATTGAGCCTGCTGCTTCCAACGGACACAGGTTTATCCTAGTAGCGATCGACTATTTCACCAAGTGGGTCGAAGCAGCATCTTACAAGGCAGTAACTAAGAAAGTCGTGGCAGACTTCGTCCGCGACCACATTGTTTGTCGATTCGGTATTCCAGAGTCAATCATTACTGATAATGGCTCCAATCTCAATAGTGACTTGATGAAATCCATGTGTGAAACCTTCAAGATCAGACACAAGAATTCCACAGCCTACAGGCCTCAAATGAATGGAGCCGTAGAAGCCGCCAACAAGAATATCAAGAAGATATTGAGGAAAATGATAGAAAAGCATAAACAGTGGAACGAGAAGTTATCATTTGCTCTATTGGGGTATCACACCACAGTCCGCACATTGACCGGGGCAACCCCCTATATGCTGGTTTATGGTACAGAAGTCGTCATTCCCGCTGAAGTAGAAATTCCTTCCCTAAGGATCATACAGGAAGCTGAGCTCAACGACGCAGAGTGGGTGAAGAGTCGTTATGGGCAACTAGATCTTATAGACGGAAAGAGAATGAATGCAGTTTGCCACGGTCAACTCTATCAGAACAGAATGTCTAGAGCCTTCAACAAAAGAGTCAAGCCAAGACAGTTCACACCGGGACAGCTGGTGTTGAAGAAAAATTTTCCGCATCAAGATGAAGCCAAAGGGAAGTTCTCTCCCAACTGGCAGGGCCCATACATGGTTCATCGGGTTTTGACAGGAGGAGCCCTCATACTTGCATAAATGGACGGAGAAGTCTGGCCAAAGCCGATCAATTCAGATGCAGTCAAGCGTTACTATGTGTAATCTTTATGTTTTCCCTATATGATGTAAATTGAACTACGCCTGACCTGATTCCCGTTTAAGAGGGGATACGTAGGCAGCCCTATGGGTTCGGTCACAATTCAATTAAATTTTCATTTCCCCCCGAAATTGGAAACTGGGGTAGAATTTTGAGGAGGACCCTCAAAATTTCGAAGTAATTTCAGCCGATCGCCGCATGAGCAATAGGCAGAGGGTTGATCAAAGTGGGGCAGAATTTTGAGGAGGACCCTCAAAATTCCATAGCAGGAGAGGTTGCAATGCCTCGAACCACGTCACAGTCGTCGGTTCATATAAAAAACTATTTTTTAATTATACATTTATGTCATACTTTTATAAAATCGTGCATGTCTATTATTGAAACTGCTTTGTTTAGCAACGGTAGCCCAATGATACAGACGGTATCGCCAGATCAAAGTCGAACGAGTCAAGCAAAGCCACCGGGGATACGAACTAACCTTCCCCTTTACAAAACTCACGATTTTTCTTTGGATGCAGGCACTAGGACTACGAAATCGTTAAACACACTGTATGCCCATAGAACAAACATTGTTCAAGAATACAATTCTCTGAACCATTGCACTTATCAACATTTGTTATCAGCACGCACCCGTAATGTTCCGTATGTCACAACGTTCCCAGTAATCACCACGCCGCAATCTCCTATCAGCTAAGAAACTCTACTGTCATCTGCTATTTTATTTCTTGCATAAGGCTACCATTCTGCCTTCTGAGGTTAAGCTCTACCTCTATCTGCATTTGCATTGCATAAGGCTACCATTCTGCCTTCCAACCTGCATAGGGCTACCATTATGCCTTCCAACTTGCATAAGGCTACCATTCTACCTTCCGAGGTTAAGCTCTACCTCTATCTGCATTTGCATTGCATAAGGCTACTATTCTGCCTTCCAACTTGCATAAGGCTACTATTCTGCCTTCCGAGGTTAACCTCTACCTCTATCTGCATCTGCATTGCATAAGGCTACCATTCTGCCTTCCAACCTGCATAAGGCTACCATTCTGCCTTCCAACTTGCATAAGGCTACTATTCTGCCTTCCGAGGTTAAGCTCTACCTCGAACTGTATCTGCATTGCATAAGGCTACCATTCTGCCATCCGATTTGCATAAGGCTACCATTCTGCCTTCCGAGACTAAACGTTGTCTCCATCCACATTGCACGGCTGAAAGATCGCCACATTGCACGGCTGAAAGATCGCCACATTGCATGGCTGAAAGATCGCCACATTGCACGGCTGAAAGATCGCCATATTGCACGGTTGAAAGATCGCCACATTGCATGGCTGAAAGATCGCCAACTCATCCAAAGGCGTCATCGTTCGGAGGCACCATCTTCATAGCCCGAGAACACCATGTCGTGGCCCGAGGATCTCTTTCAATCTTTTGCATATCATCATTCAAAGGCGTCATGGTTTGGAGGCACCATCCTCATGGCCCAAGAACATCATTTCATGGCCTGCGAATCCTTTATTATACGCTTCATGGCCCAAGACATCATGGTCTAAGGACGTCATCCTAATCGTTCAAAGACAGCATTCATGGTCCAACGGGAATTTGCATCATTTATGTACAATCTATGCTTATATTGTTTATTTGCAGGTGAAACCGACAAGCTACAGCCATCCCGACAGGAGCGATTCCGCTCCAGTGCCCGTTGCCACATCAAACCTAACCATTCCCGTAAGCCGTCCACTCACCCAGCCCGAGATATTGCATCCGTTTTTGGAAAGTACCCGTCGGCATACTCCGCCGACGGATCCTGAACTACATATGGCCTGATTCCTATAAAACCAGGGATATATATAGGCAGCTCAGAAGCCAGGGTGCGGCCTAAACCTCTTCAAACCATTTCACTCGGTCAAAATTGGCCATCATATCTTTAACCGAAAACTCTTTCATCCTTCCTGGGTAAAGAGGGGCAGCTGTTGACACCCAATTTTTCCCTTATATTTTTAATATGCAAAATAACTTCAAAATATATATATATATATATATATATATATATATATATATATATATATATATATATATGCATATGTATGAATATTCAAGTGTTTTATTATTTTTTCCATTATTTTAAAAGTTTTTTAAATCAATTTATTTCCCTTTTTATCCATAAAAACCCAATAATCATTTCCAAAATTATTATTTTTGGTAAATCATCTATTGGATTTTCATCTTTATGCTAAAATATAGCTAAGGTAATTTTTGCATATTTTTACAAATTTATTTAGTATTTTTCAAAGCTAAAGTGCATAATTGCAATATTAGCCTCTTTTAAGATTTAATTGCGTCTATATTCATAAAATCAAGTCCTATATTTTTAAAGTATCAGTTATATATCATAAATCATTTTAGTGCTTTCAATTTATTTCCAAAAATCAATTTACTATTTTTTATAATTTTAAAAGGGAAAATTGGCAATTTAAATAATAGCCCACTTACATTTCAATTTTAGCCTAAATCTGATCCCAAATTGAACCCAATTTTCCCGGCCCAATTCCCATTCAAACCCAACCCGGATCCCCTACCTAACCATTTCAATCCTGGCCGTTGATCATTTAGATCAACAGCCACTATTCGCCCTTTCCATTTTTAACCTTAAACGACCCCTTACCCTACCTCATTCTTCACCAAACGCCGCCCTTGAATCTGCCTTTTCTCTCAATTTCTCTGAAACCTCACCTGAACACAAGCCGCCGCCCTCTAATCCCACCCTAATACCTACCCAATCCATGGCCACTCGTGGTCATTTGGGACATGTATCAGCCTCTTATGGCTCCTGGGTGTTTGTTTCTGTGGTTTCATGGCCAGTCCTCGAAGGAATCTGGTCCATTCCTTGCTCGACTATTGTTCATGGCCTTTCTCCGGCCATCCATGGCCTTTCTCTGGCCATTCTTGGCCTTTCAAGGCCGATCCTTGACTTTTTCTGGTTAGATCGCTAACTTTCGAAGTCTTTCTCACTTTTCTGGGTTCTCCGAAACCCTAATCTCTAAGACCTTTCGATTTCATTCAGATGTATCTTAGATTTGTGCTTACTATGAATTTTTCAAGTGTTTCTTGAAGGTTCTTTGACTTTTCTTTCAAAATGACTCTTCACTTTTCAACGATTAGGGTTTTCTTTTAAGTTTTTTTTAAGATCTCTTCTCGAATTTTAATGTTGTTTGTGATTTTGCTATGTTCAAACAACTTGTTTATGCTTTCCTTCTATTTGATTCAGCATGTTAAAAAAAACCTAGTTCCTTTTAGTCTTATCCGAGTTCTGAAACTGTCTGTTTAAATGTGTATTTGTTCTTTGTTTCTGACTCTCTTTTTCCTTGTTTGATTTTGAGTTCTTACCATCTCTTAAACTCGACTACTGCTGAAGCCCTAAATTTCTTAGAAGTTTTCTCACTTATTACTACTATGAGACCTTTACTTGTTTCTGATTTCTCTTAACTGATACTATGTTCTTCTTCACGGTTGATTCTATGTGACTACTTGACCTACTTGACTACTGTGCCTTGAATATTTTCCTTACTACTGAATCCTAGCTTATTTTCTGCCACTATTGTATGTTTGTGTTATCTCTTTTGCCAATGTGTTTGGCCTCGCATGTCTGATGCTTCTGTTCTCTCTATTTATATACTGAAGTTTCTTCCTTGATTGATCTTGATCTGGTGACTGATTGCAAAAGTTTTTTCTTTTATGAACCCTAATTTCACTCGCTTGTTTAAAATTAATTGATTCCTTTCCCTTTACTGTGATATTTTACCTTGCTGAATTCTTTTCATAAATAAGCCTATTTTGTACTTAGACTTGATTGTTTACTTCATGCTTTTACTGCCCCTTATATGGCAATAATTAATCTGCCCCCAAACTGATTTCTTTCCTTAATTAAACCTGCTACTACTCGTTAAACAGTGATTCCTTAATTAAAGGGAATCACTTATGTTAATTGATTCTGACTTGTGATTGTTTCCATGTTTGTGTTAAGACTTTACTTATTACCTTACTTATCACTCGTTTTCAAAAGCTGTAAATACCCACCCCCTCTTCTTTCAAAACACACGAACAACTTGAGTTCAAAACACACACTTACACTTAAAAACTCTCTCTTTCTCTACTACTACTTGTGATGTTGCTTGGTGTAGCCGGCTGAAAGTCAAGGCTAGACTGTAGACTCTTGTTTGCTTTACCTTTCTGCACTTTGCTTCTCTACTGGTATGTCCTAGTTTATTCTTTAAGTCTCAACAATAATATGTTTCTTTAAGTTGCTTCAGTTTCTCATTCATGCTCACTTCTGCTCATGTTTTTGCAGTCTATTTACATTACTAGCATGTGAAATATGTTCCCTTCCCCTTTTAGATTAATGTTTCCCTATGTATGTACTCTGTCAGTCGCTTGTTATGTGATTTGCTGACTTATGAATCCCAATCCCCATACCCCCTCTATGTATTTGTGTTCCTTTGGTTGGTTTGTAGGCAGACCAACATCATCTATTGCTGTGCATGACCAAACCTGCCCCTTTCTGGGGTCATATGCTTCATACAATGTATTCCCAAAACCCCTCGACCCTTTGTGTAACTACTGATTCTGGGTATTTTGAGCTCTACTACTACTGTTTTCAAATCACCCTTTAATACTTACTATTCCAACTCAGTTTTAATCAATCTCTGTCCTGCACTTCCACTATATTCTTAGAACCTAGGTTCTACCCCTCTTGTGTGAGCCTTGCCTTGGGACCCTTGAGCTCCCTCTGAACTTGGACACATAAGGGTTGGCCCTTCCACACTGCACTCACTCCTGTCTGGTTATGCAAACCTGGGTGTAAGCACTGCCCGGGGTCCTTTTTGAGACCCTTAGGGAACTTTGACACACCCAGGTATGAGAAAGGCTTTCAACACCATGGGCATCTGAAGTGATTAATTATATAACTCGGATAGGAAATCAAGATCAGGCTTCTTTTGGTTGTATTTTCTTACTTCTGTACTTCTTTTGTAATTTAGGCATTTGGTCTGTAATAATTTGTAACAAATATTGGGTTGGCTAGTAAAAAGGGATGGGGTAATTATGCATGTTTTAAGGGTAGATACCCTGCCTATAGGATCTGTTTAATAAGTTCTGCATGTTTTACTTCCACACTTAGATATCCTGCCTATAGGATCTGTTTAATAAATTCTAGGATCTGTTTAATAAATTCTACATGTTTTACTTCCACACTTAGATATCCTGCCTATAGGATCTGTTTAATAAATTCTGCATGTTTTGCTTCCACACTTAGACATCATGCCTATAGGATTTGTTTAATAAGTGCTGCATGTTTTGCTTCCACACGTAGACATCATGCCTATATGATCTAATGGCTATAATCAGACATCATTCCTACAAGGTTAAAATTAGCTTCAAAATTAGATGTCATGCCTATAAGATATTTATAGAAATCATGCCTATAGGAATTTCGCTGTGATCAAATAAATCCTGCCTACTCTACTTCATGTTCAATTAGATACCATGCCTATAGGACCTAAAACCAATTTAGTTAAAAAATCAGTTTGACTCGTACTGTGCTGAATCAGTTTAAACAACCTACTCCTTTTATCAATACGGTTTAGAAAGCATTCCTATAGGATCAAAATCGATCGTTTAGAACTGTTTACTGTTTTACTACATTCCTAATCAACAATAGATATCATGCTCCTAGGACATCACTATTACGCATAGGCAAGCCTTAGCTAATAATAATGATAAAATTGAATCTACCTTTATTTAATTAGCAACTGCTACAACCAGCAGGCAAGCCTGATTCGGACTTCTTATCTGAGCTATATAATGAATATGGTTCTGACTCAGATCCCCTACCTTAGGATTTTTAAAATTCAGACTTTAACTGTGTTTGAGTCGTGCTATTTATGTGTATTATCTGCGGAGGATTGTATGAGCCTTCTAATTGCTTACATGTTTCCCCTTTGAATGTAGTCCTACGTGTTTTTGTATGTCGCCTTAGCCTTTTTACCTTTAAACCTAAGAGTCAGCTTAAATCCTCCCTCTTATAGGAATAGTAGTCCTAAAATTCCTCCGGGACTGATAGGAATGGGACGGGTAATAGCACGCAATAGAGTGCGAGACCAATCCGCGCTTTAAATACCTTTACGGGGTGGGAAGGGTAGATATGGATATGATGACCGGTGCGCTAATACCACGTGTAGCCCTTCTTTGAGGAGTGATTACCGGGTATTGCATTGATGTGATCCATATTACAAATAAACCTAGGACCCCTTTACATTCATCAGCATGCTTAGTTATAACTCTTTCTCAAAACTTTGCTTTATTTAATCATTTTCAAATACTTGTGTATGTGAACTTAAATCCCCTCTTATTTTAGCCTTGTTTGTTTACTTGTTAATTGCACAAATTCACAAAGAACTATCTGGCCGGAAACCACACTAGTGGATCCTGAGGGGTGCCTAACACCTTCCCTTTGGGATAATTTCAAGCCCTTACCCTATCTCTGGTTATCAAACGTAGTTGTAGTTGAACCATATAGGTGCCCTAATGCACCTTAAAATCGTTAGGTGGCGACTCTTCAAAATTTGCAAAACTCCTTTCCCGAAAGGAAAGAGTTGTCCCAATCAAATGTCACGAACCCGATTCCGCGAAGGAAAAAAAGGGGCGCGACACCTGTGCATTCTAATTAACAAAACCCTTGCATGCGTCAACTGTTGTCTCTATAAAAAAAAATAGCGAGGAATGAGTCGCTAGCTCAGTGAGTAATAACATTTAACCACAACCATTTTTATCGGGGACAAGTCAGAAAACATGTTAGTATATCAAACAGAAAATAACATAAGAATGTCCTTTCAGAAATAATAGATATTTTTCAGTCTCATCATGTTTTCTTGTAGTATAATGCACTTAACAATTCGGTAATCACCTCGGTAACCACTATATAATATCAATATTCACATTTTGGGAGGTTTCAATGAACGGATCATGTAATTGGTATAACTGTGGACTTCTTCGCAAGAAGTCAAATTTAACGCTAGTCCCTACTCGAGGAAAATCGGTAACGGTACGCTAGTTCTACCTTCCCACAAGCGAGGGCTATAACAGTACTTTGTAGTCGGTAAATACAAGGTGCACCAGGTATAACGAACTCGCCGTTAGTTACGGGATCCTTCCAAGTCTACTCCCATTTATACTTGTCTCTGTATCCGTATATACTCATATGAAAATATTTTAAAACAATATAAGGAATTTCGATTCTTATCAAATCATGAAATTTCATTTCGATAACAGTAAATTCAAGTAACGGTAAAACATATCTAGTGACAACAAGAATATTTAAAACAACGGTAATCATGTCAAATAACTATTTCGGTATCATATCAAGTAAAAGACTTGTCCCACATGCAACTCAAAATAATCGGTAACATATTCATATTAAAAATCATGTGTAAATCATGCAAGTTATGAAATACAAATTGCGGTAAGATTACTACTCACAGTACTCGTGCCGAAATTTCAAATGCTTCACCTCGAGCAATTCGTACAACTTCCTCCAATTCAATCTATAATTACACAATATATTCATAGCTAATTTAGAATACCCAACCCTCGAGGTTCCGTATTTGACTCTTAATTCGCCGAATTATTTTTACCCACATATGATTAATTACCAATGTATCAACTCCAACCTATTCATATAATTTATTAATCCAATTTCATAAAGTTCTATTGATTCTTTAGGAAGAAAATACTCAATTGTGTGAATGAACTAGTGTAATTTCTATTACTCAGTAGAATCTTCCAAATCATAAGAATCGAAATTAAAATCTACCAGAAGAAGAAGTTTAAGTAATACCCGAAAACACAATTAGTGCTTAAGATTCCTCAACAGTTATAGCTATGGTTCCAACGTAGTGCACCAACTTTTTCCTCCTTCTTTTCTCTTTTTATTCTTTCTTCTTCTGCTCGTTTTTGTTTCATTTTTTTCTTTTCCGTTCTAAGCTTTCACGTTTCTAGCAGAAAGCTTTGCTTTCTAAACCCTTAAAACTTTGGCAGATATGTTAATGGGCTTCGGCCCTTTGTTTTCAATTCTAATTTTTTTTATAGTTAGTTTATTATCATTATTACTACTATTTTGGTAATGACCAATTCACCTTTATAAAATATAGGGTATTACATCCTCCCCACTTTATGAAATTTGGTCCCCGATTTTAACTCAAGTACGTACCTGTAGACTGAAACAAATGGGGGTACTTCGCTTGCATATCTTTTTCTACTTCCCAAGTAGCTTCTTCAAGTGTATAATTTCGCGATAAGACTTTTACGAACTCAATTTCTTTTGACCGTAGCTTCCTTACTTGCCTATCAACAATAGCCATCGCCTCCTCCTCGTAGGACAACTTCTCATCGAGCGGTATAGTCGGTGCTTCAATCACCTGAGATGAGTCTGATATACATTTTCTTAGAATTGAGACATGCAACACTGGATGAATAAAGGAAAACTCAGGAGGAAGTTCCAAACGATAAGCCACCGCTCCCACTCGGTCTAGTATCTCATACAGTCCTATAAACCTGGCTCAACTTACCTTTTTTCCCAAACCGCATCATACCTTTCATAGGGGAGACTCGTAGGAACACTTTGTCCCCAGTTGTGAACACTAAATCTCTTTTTCTCTTATCAGCATAAGACTTTTGTCTACTTTGAGCTGTAAGCAATCTCTGTCTGATCAACTGGACCTTGTCCATTGCTTCTTGTACTAGGTCGGGTCCCAATAAGTTAGTCTCACCAGCTTCAAAACATCCGATAGGAGAACGAAATCTTCTACCATACAATGCTTCGTACGGTGTCATTTGAATACTGGACTGGAAGCTATTATTGTACATAGGAGAAGAGATCAAACCTGAAATTGCAAACTTCCTTTATAATAATTATAGAATCAGCAAATACACCTTTTGACTCTAAAATCCTAGCGAGGTTCAGCAGCAAATCAGCAGGACAGCAGTCGAAACGAATTTGAAATCGACGAACTTGAACCTCACGGACATTCAATAGACCTCAGTTAATTTCCATGTTTTTGGAACCCAAAGTCAGAGTGAAAACTCTAAATATTTGTGTTTTTTTTTTCGAATATTTAAAAGCAGCTTTCAGAGAAGAAAAATCAAAATCCTAAAAAAAATCTCCTTCAACCTTTGTTCTAAGATCTTTTTTACCCGAAAATCCCCTCTGATAAATCTCTGAAAATCCCCAAAAAACCCCTTCAAAAAAATCTGAAATCCAACCCTATATAGGCCGATTTCTAAGAAATGAAAGGCTAGGATTAAGAGTTTCACTCCTAATCCCACGACTCCCATTAATCATCAAACGTCCAAGAAGGGTGGAGCGCGTGAGAGAGATGAATCAAGATTCGGATGGTACAAATCCGTTATTTGCCAGGCCACGTGGAAGGGGATGAGAGGATAGACCACGTAATTGGTTTGGGGGGAATTTTCCGGTCGCTTGGGCGTGGCTGGGGCGCGGCGGAGATGGGGCTGTGATAGGCAGCGCCATTTTTTTTTGTCTTAAGGTTTAGGGTTTCTTTGGGGGAAATGTTATATGAGGCTTATACATTAAAAGGGGAACGGGGCAGGTCAGAGGGAATGGGTCAGGGTCAGGGGTCTGGGCTAGGGCGGTTAATTTGGTATTTGGGCTAGGGGGAATTGGGTTAATTTAAATTCCCAGCCCAATTAAACTAACCCTTTTCAATTTCGTTTTTCTTTTCTTTTTTTCTTTTTCTTTTCTTTAATTAATGAAATCCTAAAATTAAATTCCTAAATTATCTAAATTGTAAAATTATACTAATTATAAAGATTACTTGATCCTAAATAAAAAAGAAAACTCACTAATATAAAAATTAAAAGGTAAAATGTAAACATGAGCCATTTTTTGATTTTAATTTTTAATAAAATAATTAATTAAATAATTAATCCTAAAATATAAAAACAAAGATCTAAATGCAATGTATGGCATTTTTCGTATTTTTCATGATTTTTAATAAAAATAAATATGCACAAAAATGCAAACAATTAACACAAATTTCTACAAAAATCGTATAAAATTGCAAACAATTCGGAAAAACTTATTTCTTTAATTTATAAGAGTATTTCACATAGGGCAAAAATCACGTGCTCACAGCTGCCCCTCTTTGCTCGAAAACACGAAGAGTTTTTGGGCAAAGATAAAGTGAGCGGATACGAGCGATTTTTGCCCGTTTGAATACTTTGTGAGAAGAATTTTTTGAAAAGATCTGACCGAACCTTGCTTCCGAGATTGCCTACATATCCTTGGCTATAAAGGAATCAGGTCAGTGTAGTTCGGAATGTTTTGGTAGCTACGACTACCGCGAAGCTGTGAATCTACTGTTGTTGTTGCTGCTATTACTTGCTGAACTCCTTATTACACCGAGACAAAATAAAAAAGAGCTAGGCTAAACTATGATCTATGAATTACAAAAATCATATCTACCATCTTCAAACTTGGTCTTGCCGCTTCTACAGTTCTATTGTGCATCTTGAACTGTTGACCTGCACTCTCGAGATGAATTTCTGTTGTTGCTAACTCGAATTGAATTCTGAAATGAGTTCCCTTGTTTTCCAGGTGGGTGCCTGATTGCTGAAACTTAAACTGTATTCCCTTGTTCTCCAGGTGGGCGCCTGATTGCCAGAACCTGAACTATATTCCCTTGTTCTCCAGATGGGCGTCTGATTACCAACACTTGAATTGTATTCCCTTGTTCTCTAGGTGGGCGCCTGATTACCAAAACTTGAATTGTATTCCCTTGTTCTCCAAGTGGGCGCCTGATTACCAAAAACTTGAAATGTATTCTCTTGTTCTCCAGGTGGGCTCCTGATTGCCAAAAACTTGATTGTATTCCCTTGTTCTCCAGGTGGGCGCCTGATTACCAAAACTTGAATTGTATTCCCTTGTTCTCCAGGTGGACGCCTGATTCCCAAAACTTGAACTGTATTCCCTTGTTCTCCAGGTGGGCGCCTGATCGCCAAAACTTGAACTGTATTCCCTTGTTCTCCAGGTGGGCGCTTGATTACCAACACTTGAATTGTATTCCCTTGTTCTCGAGGTGGGCGCCCAATTGCCAAAACATTGAATTGTATTCCCTTGTTCTCCAGGTGGGCACCTGTTTGCCAAAACTTGAACTGTATTCCCATGTCCTCCAGGTGGGGCCTGATTACAACAAAACAAACAACTAGAGAAACTTCTCTGCCCCACTTTGGTATTTGGGCACATCTGTGATTGTTAACCGAATCATGTTATCAAAGAGCTATAAGAATTTAAAAGCTAAATCTCATTATTCACGAGGGCCTTGAAAATTAAATCTTGTTCTAAGAGTGAAAATTTCAAAGCTAATTTATATTTCCTAGAGGTAGAGCATATGCTAAATCTTGTTATCTATGAAGGTATTGGAATTCGACTAAGTCCCATTATCTAGGAGAGTCCTGAGAACCTTTTAAAATTAAATCCCATTATCCGGGAGGGCCCTGAAAATTTCAAGCTAAATCCCATTATCCAGGAGGGTCCTGAAAATTTACGGTTGAACCTGTCCGGTACATTCTTTCCTTACGGGGGGTTCCTCCGGAACAAACTAAATTTCTTGCCCCTGTTTCAATCGAAGAAAATTTTATCAGTTTGAAAATGTGGTGCTTAGTTTGGGACATTATTGCTGAAGGTGGCATTTCTACTACCGTGCTTTGTTCTAACTGGCTGCTTTTAACTGGCCAAGAATTGTTTGTATTTCTGACTGAATTTCAACCACAGGAACCTGAATGACCCGAGTGACCTGCACTCAACCTGCTGTTTTACATTTCTGTCCTTCCAATTTGAACCTCTGTATCTTCCACAAAATTCACAAACCACTCGACCACTTGAACTTTCATTAACACCTTATTTTTTATTTTGCATCATGCTATTTCTGGTATGTTTTGGCCGCACTTTGCTTTGTGCAGTTTGGAAGTTGGTAGTAAGCTTTGAAATCCTTTCTTACTTGCTTAAAAAAGGCTGGCATTGGAAAAGCCTTAGAGAAATAAACCCAAAAGAAATGAAATGAAATGACTTCGAGAGTTAGTAATAAAGAAGAAAACTTGAAACAGGATGACTGTTTGAGGGATAAAAGGAAAAGAGACTTATCTGAGTGAGGCAGCTGGCACCAATGATCATGACATGCATTTCGGATTAATTTGCCTAGCCTATTCGACCAATCACCTTTCAGTTGTCATACTTTATGCCCCGGGATCTCCATAACACAATCTCTTCGCCAAGTCACTGACCATGTTCGGCTTGCGGCGCCCTGAAGGGTTTTCACCAACAAACCTCTCTCATTTGTTCATCTTTCAACTCGTAGTTGCCTTACGGTGCCCGTGAGGGTTTTCACCAATAAGACTCTCTCATCTTAATTTCTCTCATTTTTCCATCGCCCTATGGTGCCCGTGAGGGTTTTCACCAATAGGACTCTCTCATTTATTCATTTTCCCTTGTGCAGCACGGAGTGTTGCCCCTGATACGAATCATACCTCTATATCGCTCGACTTGGCATTCTCAAAGATTGATCGGAAGGTCTTTCTTTGAACCACAATCTAAGCTTTTGGATAGGGTTAGAAAGAAAGGATATCATGAAGGCTCAAAACAACTTGAATGGGTTCAAAATTACAACTTTCGGAATCAGATCTTTTACAAAACCACAAATTCTGCCACAGTTTCCTTGCCTGGGGACTTTTGAATCTATTTTGATGGGACCGAACCGTGAGGCTACCGACGTATCCTTAAAAGGAATCAGGTCGAACGTAGTTCATGTCATAGGAATTGCTTTGTTTTTGTAATTTTCTCTTTTTCTTTTTCTTTCTCTCTTTTTTTTCTTCTTTTCTTTTCTTTTTTTTCTTTACTCGTTTCCATTTTTTTTCTTTCTCTTTTTCTCTTCATTTTTCCTTTTTTCTCTTTTTTTAATATTTTCTGTATCCGTACTTCTAAACTTTGCTTCTGATTCCAACAGAGGGTTATGAAAGAAAATAAATAAGGCTCAAAGGAGTAACAAAGGATAAAGTGTTTAGATAGCAGAATAAAATGCCTTCGTCATTCTAATCTTTAAACATGCCAAGTACAAACAACAATTAGACAAACTAAAGAAATCATACATAATATCTTTTGACCGCATTAGAATTGATAGCCATATATACACATTTGCCTTCTATATCTGTTAGGTACAAAGCACTATTGGACAATACTCTTGTTACAATGAACGGCCCCTGCCAATTTGGGGCGAACTTGCCTTTCGCTTCAGCCTGATGTGGAAGGATGCGTTTCAATACTTGCTGACCCACTTCAAATTTCTGGGGACGCACCTTCTTGTTGTATGCTCTTGCCATTCTCTTTTGATACAACTGGCCATGACACACTGTTGCTAGTCTTTTCTCGTCAATCAGACTCAAGCTCCAAACGGGTTTTGACCCACTCATCATCATCAATTTCGGCTTCAGCAACAATCCGAAGGGGTGGAATTTCAACTTCCGCGGGTATCACTGCTTCAATACCATAAACCAACAAATAAGGAGTTTCACCTACTGAAGTGCGAACAGTAGTGCGATAACCTAGCAAAGAAAAGGGAAACTTTTCATGCCATTGCCTGGAACCTTACACAATTTTCCGAAGTATATTCTTTATGTTCCTGTTGGCCGCCTCAACAGCTCTGTTTGCCTTGGGGCGATACGGGGTGGAATTCTGATGCGTAATCTTGAATTGTTGGCATACTTCTTTCATCAAATGACTATTAAGATTAGCACCATTATCCGTGATGATTACCTTTGGGATTCCGAACTGACAAATGACATTTGAATGAACGAAATCGACCACTGCCTTCTTGGTCACCGGTTTGAAAGTCTTAGCTTCAACCCACTTAGTGAAATAATCAATGGCCACCAGAATGAACCTGTGCCCATTTGATGTCGCGGGCTCAATTGGTCCAATGACATCCATGCGCCAAGAAACAAAGGGCCACGGTGCGGACATTGTATGCAACTCAGATGGCGGAGAACGAATCAAGTCTCCATGTACCTGGCATTGATGACACTTGCGCACAAAGCTAATGCAATCACATTACATGGTGAGCCAGTAATAGCCTACTCGAAGAATTTTCTTTCCCAGAACATACCCACTCATATGTGGCCCACAAACCCCGGAATGTACTTCTGTCATGATAGTCGTGGCTTGTTTAGCATCTATGCATCTCAACAGTCCAAGATCTGGAGTCCTCTTGTATAGATTCCCCCGCTCAAGAAAAATCCGCTGGCCAAACGCCGAATTGTTCTCTTTTGATCACCTGTGGCTTGTACCGAATATACCCCCATCCTGATGTATTCCTTGATATCATGGAACCACGACTCACCATCCAGTTCTTCCTCAACCACATTACAGTAGGCGTGCTAATCACGAACTTGAATGTGCATAGGGTCAACATAAGCTTTGTCGGGATGGTGCAACATTGATGCCAAAGTATCCAAGGCATCGACAACCTCATTATGGATCCTCGGAATATGCTTGAATTCTATTGATCAAAACCGTTGACAAAGATCATGCAAACATTGCCGATACGGTATGAGGTTTAAATCCCAAGTCTCCCATTCTCCTTGAATCTGGTGCACCAAAAGATCCGAGTCTCCCAAGACCAAGACTTCCTGGACTCCCATATCTACAGCTAACCTCAATCCCAAAATGCATGCCTTGTACTCAGCCATGTTGTTGGTATAATAGAAACGAAGTTGGGCGGTAACAGGGTAGTGATGCCCTGTTTCAGAAATGAGCACAACCCCTACTCCGACACCTTTCATGTTAGCGGCTCCATCAAAGAAAAGTTTCCAACCTGGTTTTTCAACCTGCTCTACCTCGTCAATATGCATCACCTCTTCATCGGGAAAATAAGTTCTCAATGGTTCAAACTCTTCATCTACCGGGTTCTCGGCTAAATGATCGGCCAATACTTGGGCTTTTATCGCGGTTCGAGTCACATAGATGATGTCAAACTCTGTGAGCAAAATCTACCACTTTGCAAGTCTTCCTGTGGGCATAGGCTTCTGAAAGATATACTTTAGAGGATCCAGGCGAGAAATGAGGTAAGTAGTGTAGGACAACAGATAATGCTTCAACTTTTGTGCCACCCAAGTCAGGGCGCAACATGTCCTTTCAAGGGGAGTATACTTAACCTCATAGGATGTGAACTTCTTACTGAGATAATAAATGGCTTGCTCCTTCCTGTCAGTGATGTCATGTTGACCCAACACGCAACCGAATGAATTATCCAAGACCGTCAAATAGATAATCAAAGGTCTCTCGGGTTTCGGTGTGACCAACACGGGTGGGTTTGACAGGTACCCCTTGATTTTATCAAATGCCTCCTAGCACTCATCGGTCCATTTGACTGTAGCATCCTTCTTCAGCAACTTAAAGATGGGCTCGCAAGTTGTTGTGAGTTGAGCAATAAACCTACTGATGTAGTTTAAATGCCCGAGCAGACTCATCACCTCAGTCTTGTTCCTTGGAGGTGGAAATTCTTGGATAGCTTTGACCTTTGACAGGTCCAACTCAATGCCTCGACGACTAACTATGAATCCTAACAGTTTTCCAGATGGAACACCAAATGCACACTTGGCTTAAGATTGTACCTGCGGAGCCTTTGGAAAAACTTCCTCAAATCTCCGACGTGGTTGGCCTGTTCTTTGACTTCACGATCATATCATCCACATAAACCTCAATCTCCTTGTGCATCATGTCATGGAACACAGTAGTCATTTCCCTCATGTAAGTTGCCCCAGTGTTTTTCAAACCAAATGGCATTACCCGGTAGCAATAAGTTCCCCATGGTGTGATGAATGTTGTCTTTTTTGCATCCTTCTCATCCACCAAGATCTGGTGGTACCCCGCATAGCAATCCACAAAAGAACCGATCTCATGCTTGGCACAATTGTCAATCAAAATGTGGATACTTGGCAATGGAAAATTATCCTTTGGACTTGCTTTGTTAAGATCGCGGTAATCAACGCACACCCTGGTCTTGCCGTCCTTCTTTGACACTGGCACAACATTAGCTAACCAAGTGGGGTATCGCGTGACTCGAATGACCTTTGCGTCCAACTACTTTGTGATTTCTTCCTTGATCTTCACACTCATGTCAGTTTTGAACTTTCTCAACTTCTGCTTAATGGGAGGGAATGTAGGGTCAGTGGACAATTTGTGAACCACCAAGTCAGTACTTAGACCCGGCATGTCGTCATATGACCATGCAAAAATGTCTTTATATTCAAACAGTGCTTTGATTATTTCCTCCCTGATTTATGGTTCCAAGTGTACACTTATCTTGGTTTCCCTAATATTATCTAGATCCCCTAAATTGATTGCTTCAGTTTCATTCAAATTAGGCTTGGGTTTCTCTTCAAAGTGACCTAGCTCTTTACTAATTTACTCAAATGCTTCCTCTTCATCATATTCTATTTTATCATCACACTCTATTTCTTGGATTACTATTTCAGAGTTAGATTAGCTTTTAAGACTTGGCCGAAGATTCCTCATGCATGTCATGTCGACCAGCATAAAAAGAATTGTACAAAGAAAGAAAAGAAAATGACACTATTAGGAGTAATGGAAAAGGGAAATTGCATTTCATTGAAATTAAAGGATAGAAGGGTTTGTACATCAAAATAGACGGAAAATAAAATCTGAATTACAACCCTAGAATAATCCAGATAAACTGAAAGGAAAACAAAGCAAACTACCAAAACTCCTTCTGGGTAGGGAGAGGAGTGGCATCCCAATTATTAAGCTTTACTTTTGGCCCAATAAACTGCACATCCGCTTTGCTGGAACCTTCCCCAGTTTCTACCATGTTCACTTCATCAAATAGACTGTGGAACCTTTTAACCAATTCTTCATCGATATTAACCACATGCTTTGGAATTGTTGTCACCGGACGCTTCACGACCCCTGCCTTGATAAAAGACCTGGAGAGATGTGGGACTGGCTTAGGGAGCGACCATGCCCTCTTTTTCAACTTTCTAGCCTTCTTCACATCATCCCCTATAGGCTTGAACCCCAGACCAAATGTACCCAGATTTTCATGCAAAGACACTGGCTGCACGATACCTTGCAGAGAAGCACCCAGACCCTTGCCCGGCACAAAACCATTTTTCAACATCTCGGTTGCTACCATGACGGTTGCAGAAGCTAACTTTGGACCCAAGATGTATTCCCCTTCCGGGACCTTTTCAACTGACACCGTTTCGGCAACTTGATAGACCCACGGCCCCTTATTTTCTTCAGCTTCAATAAACGAGACGGAGGTATCATCGAAAGCACATAAGTTCTCATCGTCATGCACGGAGATTTCTTGTTTATCCCACTCGAACTTCACCATCTGGTGTAGAGAAGATGGAACTGCCTTGGCAACATGTATCCAAGACCTTCCCAACGGCAAATTGTAAGAAACGGCCACATCCAGTACCTGGGACTCCATGGTAAATTCAACTGGTCCTATTGTCAATTCGAGCATGATGTCACCAACAGAGTCTTTTCCCCCTCCATCAAAACCTCAGACACATATACTGTTCTTGTGAATCCTCTCGTCGTCGACTTTTAACTTATTCAGAGTAGAGAGAGGGCAGATGTTTGCACTGGAACCCTTGTCAACTAGCACCCTTGTGACCACGTAATCTTCGCATTTCACTGTAAGATAGAGGGCTCGATTGTGTTCCGTACCCTCCAGAGGCAAATCATCATCCGAGAATGTGATCCTGTTAGACTCAAATATCTTATTGGCAATCTTCTCCAAATGGTTCACTGTGATTTTGTCGGGGACATGAGCTTCGTTTAGAATATTCATCAAAGCCCGGCGGTGCTCATCTGAGTGGATCAACAATGATAGCAGGGAAATCTGAGCAGGAGTCTTTCTCAACTGTTCCACGATGGAGTAATCTTGTACCTTCATTTTTCTCAAAACTCTTCCGCCTCTTCTTTAGTGACCGGTTTCTTCACTAGAACTGGATTGCCTCTAAGTGTTTTAGCTTTCCTTAACTCTTCCAAGGCAAAGCATCTCCCCGAACGAGTTAATCCCTAGGCATGGTTAACTTCCTCTTTCACTTCCTTCCCCTTATAGGTCACTATCACTTGCTCATAGTTCCATGTGACAGTTTTGGTGTTAGCTACCGGCAGCTGGGTCACAGGTTTGATGATGATAGGGTCCGTGCGAGCACCCTCCACAATTAAGACCGGCTTACTTGCTACCCCCGGCACGATCACCTTTGGCTTTTCTTGCTTTGCTATAACGTCACTTGGGGACCTCTTTTCAACTACCGCAGGTGGCTTATCATTTGGCATGCTCAACTTGTCCACCGATCCTTCAGCTATCAAAGAGGTTGCTTTTGTGACAATCGGGTCCTTGACTGACTTGCTTTCACTAGACCGGATCATCATGACAGATTGTGAAGGCTTCTTGGGCTTCCCATCTTTGTGCATTATCTCAATCATGTGTGTTTCAGCATGGGCTGGAAATGGGTTCTGATTGATGTTGGGTGCTTCTGGGCTCTGGACCACAATCTGGTTCGTATCAATGAGCTCTTGGATGGAGTTCTTCAAATGCCACACTTTTCTATGCGTGATGGACATGATATTGGGATGGCCTGACTGAATACTGAGGCTCTGGTGGTGGGAAGTAGTGTTGGGGTGGATTATATGGAGTTGGGGTATAGGTTTGAAGCTGGGGTCGAGGTTGGGTGTAGTGGGTAGGAGAATCCCCCGAGCCGTGCCACGATCCTGAAACGACCATAGCGACATCCTCTTTCTTCTTTTTCCTAAGCACGCCTCCGGTGCCATTCTGGATTGCCTGCGTGGTTGCTTTGATGGCAGAGTAGCTCATGATCTTGCTTGATTTGATCCCTTTTTCTACAATTCCTCCCATTTTTACTACTTCATTGAAAGATTTACTTATAGTCGAGATCAGATGACCAAAGTAGGTGGGCTCTAGAGCCTGAAGGAAGTATTCCATCATATCATTCTCCTCCATTGGAGGGTTAACCCTTGCTGCTTGTTCTCTCCAGCGGAAACCATATTCCCTAAAACTTTCACTAGGCTTTTTCTCTATCTTTGTCAAAGACAAACAATCTGGAACAATCTCTATGTTTTATTGGAAATGACGAGCGAATGCTTGGGCCAAATCATCCCAGGTATACCATCTGATGTGATCCTGACGAGTGTACCACTCTAGTGCCGCGCCATTCAGACTCTAGCTAAAGTATGCCATTAACATCTCATCTTTCCCACCGGCTCCTCTCATTTCACTGCAAAATCCCCTTAAGTAGGCCATGGGATCTTCGTGCCCGTCATACAAGTCAAATTTGGGCATTTTGAACCCAACAAGTAGCTTTACGTCAGGGAACAAACACAGATATTTGAAGGCTACACACACTTGACCTCCCAACCCTTGCATGTTTCTGAGCGACTTTTCCAGGCTTCTCACCTTCCTAAACATCTCCTCCTATTCCGGGTTCTTAGGTGGTTTCTCAGTCTCAACAAGAAGGTCAAAATGAAGAGTGTAGGAGTAATGATCTGGGACCTTGAAGGTAGGCTCTGGGGGATAGTACTGATTATCTTGGGTTTGGAATAACGGCTCACTGGAAGATCGATGGAGCATAGCTGGTGGAGGTGCTACGAAAACAGGGGTAGTTAGTGGAGGGGGATATAGGGTTGTTTTGGCTGGTGGAACTTGTATGGTTTGGGAAGTGATGCCATGATAGTGGTGGTAAGGGGTGAAGTTTGGTGCATGTTGTGGGGATGAATCAACAGTGGGAGGTTCTTGGGATTGAGCTAGTGGTGGGACGAAAGCAGGGTTGGCGGGGTATGATGGTGGGGGATGCCCTTTCATCTATGGCTGGTACATTTCGACCATCTGGTGTTTTAACTTATGTAACTCTTCTTTCAGACCAACCTCAGACTCCTCCACCTCTCTCGGTGGATCAATAATACTTGCGTTCAGTTCTTGGCCAGCCATGATCAACTTGTTTTCAGACCTGGTGTTGTACGGGTGGGTTGCCAGAATGCCAAACAAACTAACCACCTTCCTGTTCTCAATGACAACGGCAGCTTGTTAGTGTTTAAGATTTAACAGAAAGGCAACCGCATATTTGGGATGCAATGCACCTAGACAGTTAAAGTTTCTATCGTGTATTTGAATGGTTGCATGCTTCATCTCGGCTTTTAACTAACTCTTCTCATTTTGCGCTTTCTCTTCCCTCTCTTTTTTTCTTTTCATTCCAATCCCTTGTTAATCACTATTGGCCTTTCCCACTTGTTTTTGTTACTTCCATTTCATTTTGCACTCGTTTTTCTCTCTCGTTTTGCCATTATTTCTTTCCGCTCAATTTTTCTTTTATTTTTTCTTTCTTTTCTTTCCTTTTCATTTTATGGTTATGATCGAATCCTATGGGGATTGCCTACGTATCATGACGCCGCATGAATCAGATCATTACGTAGTTCAGGGGACAAATGTGAAATAAAATAAAGATACATTTTTGGGTTTTCAAATTTTCATAAAAATAAACTAAAAACAAAACATCCTAATTACAACGACTTCCCCTACAGGTTAAAACATAAAAACTAACAGACTGGACAGGTGGACTAACAAACTCCAAAAGAAAGATGAAAATACAGACTCGAAAATGACTAACAAACTAAAAAGGGAACTAAAAATACAGACTTGAACAATACAAATTAGGAATACATAAGTGCCTCAACTACTTCCCCAGGGACCCACGGGACATCAGTTGGTCTCGCCGCGGGCCTATGCGCCATATCTTCTTGGAGGCAAAATAGGTCGCCCATGATCTGCCGGACAAAAATCATAATGGAAGCGAAGAACATGGACCTGGTCATGTCTTCACATTTGTTGCACTTCATCACAATGTAGTCCGCAATCCTCCTAACCCTTTCCCTGATAATACCCTTCTCTTATAGCAACCGTCCGATCTACTGAGATCTGGCCCCCAAAACTTGTTCGGCTGTATGATTTTTCTCTTGAAGCTGCTGCAGGTCTTTTTCTAGCTGTGACATTTGCTTTGAGATCTCTTGCCTGCTTGGTCATTTCGTTCTCAAGGACGGTGATCTTTTTATTCAACCCTATGATTCCACTGTCATATTTTCCTTTTAACCGTTGAACAAAGCGTACTCGTTCCTCCACATTCATAGCCAATTTTGTTCGAGCCTTTGCCAGTTCGCCCTCGGTCTTTTTCAGATCAAAACCATATTCACCCACTTTCCGCCTAAGGTTATCTATAAGCTTTTCATCTTTTGCACTTCTGGCGGGGTTCTCGCCTGCTATTTTCATTTCCTGAATTTGGGCTCGGAGGGCGTCATTTTCTTTGACTAACCTTTTCTTTTCACCCTCATCCGCGGCGGCTTGCAAACCATTCTTAAATTGAAGATCCCTAACTTGCTTTTCCAACTTGCCTATTGTGGACCTGTACTCATTCTCCTTGGTCAACCAGGCCACTATTCCTGCGACGCTTCAACAAATTCCTGGATGTGGGGCCTTTTGGTTGGTCTTTCAGGTTCAACCCTTGCAGTGTTCTTCTTTCTATACCAAGCAAGATAGACAGGTGAGACCTCGCCTTTAGACAAGTCACGCACTCGGGTATTTGCTCTCAAATACTGGCACTCGTTCCAAATCTGACAAACTGTTTCTTCATGAAATTGGCCGTCAGAGCTGACTTCGACTGCATAAACACTAAGATCTTCATTCGGGTGCACCACCTGGCATCTTCCCAACTGTCTCATCACCCGGTAAGAAGCATAAGGCTGAATGTCTCGAAGGCCCATTAGGAGGAAGTAAGGACCGGTGGCAGGCATATACACAACTTCTTCAACAAGAAGCCAACCTAGTGTCCACTCTATTTGTTCCGCCGTTATGGAGCGAAGGCGGGATACCCAATCTCCAAACCCTTCTGGCAATTTGAACCCTGAGACCCTTGTGTCGAACTCTTCAATGCAGCTCTTCCCCGTTAATCCGTTATTCATATATCGAGGGCGGTGACACAGATGCTCAATCATTCACATTTGTAGTAGCAAATTGCACCCCTCAAAAAAATCTACCCCAATTTCACAAGCCGTGGGAGCTCGGTATATCTCAAACACTATCATAGGGGCGAGGGTGCTTTTGGCGTTGGTAATCAAAACATTGACGACTCCAGCTACCCGGAGATCAATATTCCCATCCTTTTAGGGAAACACCACACGACCTAAGAAAGCTACCATGAAAGCGAAGCGCCTATGCTCATCCCATTTCGATCGGTTCCCTTTGCTACAAATCCCACTTTTCGGGTTGTCAAATCCTTTTACATGCCCGTACCTCTGGTATATGAAGCATAGAGTGAAAAACCCAACTGTCAAATCTGCATACTGGACCNATGCATACTGGACCCCCTGCTTATTTTTAGCAAATCCAGAAACTTGTGAGGGGTAACGGCCTTTGGAGCGACCAGGTACGTATGCCTTAGACCTTCAATACTTCCCACATAACCCGCTATCTCTTCCAAGGTGGGTGTGAGTTCAAAATCTGATAAATGTAGGACGTTGGGAGCTGGGTACCAAAATGTTACAAGTGACCTTATTATGTCTCCTCTACGCCTGATCTTTAGAAACCCGGTGAGCCCTCCCAAATAAAGGTTGACCACATCTCGTCCTTCTTTACCCAAATCTTCCCACCACATGTGTAGTTCCAATGGAATCTTGGACATGACCTTCATTGGTAAATTTGATTCGTGCTCATTCTGCACATTTAGATTAAGGCGATTGGTTTAAAAACAAAGGGAATCTTATTTGAAAACTGACAAAAAATGTATTTCTGCAAAAATAAAAATAAAGTAAATCAAGGCTACTTTTGCGAATACGGCATTTTATCACTTCGAAAATGGAAGCTCTTAGGGTTGTGTTCGCTAAATGGCCAAAACTGACAAAGAAACCGTCGGTGGCTATTCTTGCAAAGCAGCCTTCCGGCGTCCCGTTGGGACATTCGGCTATTTAGACAAAAACGGCATCACCCACTTATTTACAACAAGAATGATGACACTTCGTATATTATATATTTTTTCAAATTTTTTTTTCAAAAAGCGGGGCTGGACCCGATGAGGGTTGCCTACGTATCCCACAACCGGTGAGAATCAAACCCGCGTAGTTCGGCCAGTTTTGACACGAAGAGGAAAAACATAAACCATTTTGGATTGACTCCTTTCTTTTTCAAGAAACCCCTTTTTTCAATAAATCTTTTCCTTCTCTTTTTTTTCAAAAATTCGGCAGAATTTTGGAATATTTTGGGCACCATTTTTGGAACCGGGTGAAATCCTCTCTCATACCTCAAACTTGTTTTTTCTTTGATTTTCCTACCTAACCCAAAAGTCAATCAACATGCAAGCCGAAACAAATGAATGCACAAGTAGCATGTAAAAAATGCATCAGGTTGGTCTTTTATTTTCAGGTACACCTGTCCTAGACGGACCCAACCCTTGTGTTGAGTCCCCAAGGTCAAATGCACATGATGCAAACAAACGTTCCTACTAGGGATCCGGCATGAGGCTGTGTTATTCTAAGTTTAAAACTTGGGTGTATTGTTCTAGACCTGGCTTACCCGAGCGAACAACTCGAGCCGGGGGGGGAGGGGGGGGGGAACAGCGTACCGGTAACCAAAAGATCATCCGACTTTGCAACTTGTCCGAACCTTATTCTAATTAGGGTATGACACTAACATAAAGAAGTCACGCCAGCATGCACTTCTCAGAAGATTAGAAGAGAGGGGTTTCGTAGTAGTTTATATACATTTCAGATAATATCAAAGCGGTAAAAAGTAACATTTAGCACATTAGGCCTAAACATGTAATAAAAATCAGATAACAAATAAAAGCCAAATATAACAATTATTCTAAGCTCGAATTCTTGAACCCTGAACCAGAGATTCTGGGTTCTTTTCCCCAGCAGAATCGCCAGAGCTATCACACCTCCTTTTTCTACCCCCGAAAGGGGTATAAGGGAGTTTTTCCAATTTAAATGACAATCGAAACGGGATTATTTATATTAAATTCAGAGTCGCTACTTGGGATAATTTATGGTGTTCCAAGTCACCGGTTTAAATCCCGAATCGAGGAAAGATTGACTCTGTTTTACAGTCAGCGAACACAGAAATCCGGGTAAGGAATTCTGTTAACCCGAGAGAAGGTGTTAGTCATTCCCGAGTTCCCTGGTTTTAGCACGGTCGCTCAACTATTATTATTGGCCTATTTATCTGATTTTAAAACATTTTTGAAACTTATGTGCATTTTATCCCTTTTAACCGCTTTTAATAATCCAATTGCCATACACCTAATTATTTGGTTACATATTGCGAATCATGTCACGGGAACCGTACCCACGATCCGCAACATGTTTATTTTATTAATAAGATTAAATTGTGGCCGGGTCACATAAATGTACCCCCGGATTTTAGAAATTAAGCATCACAACTACGTCACGAGAACCATACCCATAGCTATGATAATTTTTTTAATTAACGCGCCTAGAGCAAACTACTAGAGTTCAAGGCATCTTTTCTACACTAGTTAATATAATTAACATGAGGGCCATCGATTATGTGATTCAATTGTATGAATGGCACGCCTCAGTTTATTAAAGAAAAAGTATTCAACTAAATGAAATACGGATATTCGTATTTAAAAACTAATTTGAGATTAAGTATCATGACTACGCCAGGGAAACCGTACCCGTAATTGTGATGATTTAATTACGTGCCTAAAAGTTCGCCTAACCAAGTATGCCAACAATTGGACTAAGCTTGTGCAACCAGTACCATTGTTCAGAGCTTCTTGTAGAATAATAGAGAAAGAGTAGAAAGAAGAGAATGTGAATCTCGAGGACGATTGTCTTCAAATTTATGTCTCAAACAAGATAATTACAGTACATCAACTGTAGAAAACTACATTTTTGCCATATCATCCACACCTCACATGATAAGTTACTGCAATCCTTGAGGAAAAATAGACTTGGTCACTAAGAAGCCAGTACCGTGGATTTGACACATTGCACGATTGACATTTATTCCCTCTAAACACATCAAATAGAAAACCAGTATTTATCGATAAAAGAAAACAACCAACACCACCAACTCAAGTAGTAATTAGAAACTCACAACTGCACCAAAGTCAAGACCTTAAAATTATTGGACTCCTAACAATCCAAGCAAAATGCATTCCACAAATTTATCAAACTGCTAATAATCAACTCAAAATGCATTCCAACTCCTTAACAAAATGACTGTAAATTGAGAAAAACCAAGCACTGAACTTAGTAAATCCCTTTGCAAACCAGCCCTCAGTTTGTTGGTTAGACCTATTAAGTTCAAGCTTCTACATGGGACTAACTGACTGATGCATCAAAACTTACATGGAATCCTCTTTCAACATTAGACGATCATCGTTCGAATTACTTATTATTACCCTACAACCACATTTTAAGCCCGAAATCAGCCAAACAAATAGGGAATTGCTAGGAAAATAAGACACAAAGGCACATAGCTCGACTAGCAAATACAAATTGATTTCAAAGAAAACAAAATCATACTACTACACAAGCTTCATATTAAATTCTGTTTAAGAAGTTTAGTGACAGAATTGACATGCTGGAAACATGAACACTCACTGATCCTCTCAAACATGGTAAGCCACAAAGAGCTAATATTATCAAGGAGAACTTCAACAACTTCAAACCAGCAAAACATGCGAAAATGGTCATGAAATCAGGGGGAAATGAAAACTCTTCGGTGATTCATGTCGAACATGTTGAGACCAAAATAGTAGGTACGAGCAGATTACCCTGAATATCAAAACATGTCATAAATAGCAGAAGAAACATAAGAAAACTCATCTTGTGAAGTGGCTATTCCTTAACAACATAACTAGGAAGTCTTTGACCAACAAACTTTGAAAACCAATTGTTCAAATGAAGATGGTGGTTCTAGTTTAAAAGCTTCTATTAAATAAGGAAGATTTCACAAGAACAAGTCATTCAGAATCCAGAAAACAAACATCATGAGAATAAACGTCACAGATTCATGCTCGCTTAACAATCACAAAGCTGAACACATCGTTCGTTTGAAAGCGATGAAATCTTGACTCAAAATATACTTCGACCCCATAATAACAGTTAAAGCATACAAAGGATAGAAGACAATCACTCAAATCAGCTCTTATTGACTGAACATACTCAGCACATCAAACCAGTGAGAAAGGATTCATCAGCAAAATAACATATCAAATATCGTTCTCGAGTATGAATCGAGACTAAATGATAATCCCAAGCTCGACTTCTTCATGAAATTTGATCAAAGAAAAAACACCATTCTAGAAACAAATTCCCATAGCTCAAGAACATCTTAAAACAGAGGTACATGGGAGAAGAGATCAAACCTGAAATTGCAAACTTCCTTTATAATAATTATAGAATCAGCAAATACACCTTTTGACTCCAAAATCCTAGCGAGGTTCAGCAGCAAATCAGCAGGACAGCAGTAGAAACGGATTTGAAATCGACAAACTTGAACCTCACGAACATTCAACAGACCTCAGTTAATTTCCATATTTTTGGAACCCAAAGTCAGAGTGAAAACTCTAAATATTTGTGTATTTTTTTTTAATTTTTAAAAGGAGCTTTCAGAGAAGAAAAATGAAAATCCTAAAAAAAAATCTCCTTCAACCTTTGTTCTAAGATCTTTTTTACCCGAAAATCCCCAAAAAAAAATCCCCCCTTTAAAAAAAAATCTGAAATCCAACCCTATATAGGCCGATTTCTGAGAAATGGAAGGCTAGGATTAAGAGTTTCACTCCTAATCCTACGACTACCATTAATCATCAAACGTCCAAGAAGGGTGGAGCGCGTGAGAGAGATGAATCAAGATTCGGATGGTACAAATCCGTTATTTGCTAGGCCACGTGGAAGGGGATGAGAGGATAGACCACATGATTGGTTTCGGGGGAATTTTCTGGTGGCTTGGGCGTGGCAGAGAGGGGCTGTGATGGGCAACACCGTTTTTTTTTGTCTTTAGGTTTAGGGTTTCTTTGGGGGAAATGTTATATGAGGCTTATATATTAAAGGGAAAACGGAGCGGGTCATAGGGAACGGGTCAGGGTCAGGGGTCTGGGTTGGGGCGGTTAATTTGGTATTTGGGCTGGGGGGAGGGGGGGAATTGGGTTTATTTAAATTCCCAGCCCAATTGAACTAACCCTTTTCAATTTCGTTTTTCTTTTCTTTTTTTTCCTTTTTCTTTTCTTTAATTAATCAAATCCTAAAATTAAATTCCTAAATTATATAAATTGTAAAATTATACTAATTATCTAATTATAATAATTATAAAGATTACTTGATCCTAAATAAAAAAGAAAAAAGAAAAATCACGAATATCAAAATTAAAAGGTAAAATGTAAACATGAGCCATTTTTTTATTTTCATTTTTAATAAAATAATTAATTAACTAATTAATCTTAAAATATAAAAACAAACATCTAAATGCAATGCATGGCATTTTTTGTATTTTTCATGATTTCTAATAAAAATAAACATGCACAAAAATGCAAACAATTAACACAAATTTCTACAAAAATCCTATAAAATTGCAAACAATTGGGAGAAATTTATTTCTTTAATTTGTAGGAGTATTTCACATTGGGCAAAAATCACGTGCTCACAAGTTGTATCAGTGTAGAGCACCTAAGCCATTTTTCTTTACTGTTTTGAGTAATATTGTACTATTTTAGCTTCTAAACATTAGATTTTCTTTCCCTAATCAATTATTATGCATTTTATCTTAATTTCTTCTTTAATTCTTCATTTTTCATGAGTAGCTAAATTTCTAGTTAGGGTTGTGGCCCAACCCTAGTGTGGGTACTTAATGGGTGTTTGATTTAGGGCTTGTTTGTGATTGGGTTAGTGATATTTAGCCCCGTTCTTGCTTGAATTCAAGAATTAATGGTTGCAAACATTGATTCATGCCTAAATGACTTAGTCTCTACTTGAGAAAGAGACTAAGTCTAGGAAAACTTGGTTAACAATAAATTGGGGTGAACTCAAGAAATTGATAGCCCCAATTAAAGGGTCAAATCTAGAGATAGTAAGACCCGACTTGAGCATATATCACTTGTTTTGTGCAATACCCATTTGGACTCGAGAAAGCCAAATAGGGCAAAATCACTCAAACTACCGAGAGGTATAGAGTGTGTAATTGCGTGTGATTTCTATATTACAACCCCGACCAATCAAACTTGCCCTAGAGTTTACAACCCGTTAGGTAACCACTTAGGTGGAAGTCACGACCCTAGATCTTTTATCATTTCAAAAAACAACCAAAACCAAAAATATTGTCTTCTAGTTTTACAATTGCAATCAATAGCTTAAACTAGAAGTAGAAACAACAAACAAAAATGTGGGGTGAGGCACATCATACAAAAACACTAAATATATACCTAATCCCAATTCTAATTCCCTATGGATTCGACCCCGACCTGCGTTAGGTTTTTATTATTGCTTTGGGCGACATCAAGTGGACTTTTTGGTATTGGGGTCGGATTCTGATTCTGAAAGTTAGAGTAGGTCTGTAATGTCGGATGTGACTTGTGCGCAAAATTTGAGGTCAATCGGACGTGATTTGATGGGTTTTGGCATCGAATGTAGAAGTTTGAAGTTCTAAAGTTCATTAAACTTGAATTGAGGTGTGATTCATGATTTTGATGTTGTTAGATGTGATTTGAGTCCTCGAGCAAGTTCGTATAATATTTTGGAACATGTTGGTGTAATTGGTTAAGGTCCTGATGGCCTCGGGTGGATTTTGGGAGGTTAACGGATCGATTTTTGGACTTGAGAATTTCTGAAGCTTAATGCTTATGGTGTAATCACACCTGAGTGACTTTGGCCATGGGTGCGAGATCGTGGGTGAGGCGTATAGCTCGCAGAAGCGAGAATGGACTGGAGCTGGGGGAGTCACAAGAGCGGACGTTTGGGCGCACCTACGGGCGCGCAGGTGCTAAGGCGGAGGCTACAAAAGCAGAAAAAGGCGCAGGTGCGAAGAAGGCACCGTAGAAGCGAATGCACGAAAGCAGGCAAGGAGTCCGCAAGTGTAGAAGTCGCTAGACATAAGGCATAAAAGAGCGGGGTTTGGCCATTTTTGCTCATTTTTTCATTTTTGGGCGATTTTTGGAGCTTCTTGAGAGGGATATTCACCTAGCAACTTGGAGGTAAGTTAACCCCACCTATTGTAAGTTAAATAGTTGGATTATATCTAGATGTTAACATATAAAATCATGGGGAATTAGTGGAAATTTAGAGTTTGAAGAAAAACCTAGAAATTTATATTTTTGGATTTTGACAACGAAATTGGATATGAAATTTGGAATAAGTTATATATTTGAGTTCATGGAATTATGTGTAAAGTTTATTTTTGAATTTTTTTGGAATCCGGGCACGTGGGCCCGAGGGTGATTTTATCGACTTTTCGAACGGAGTTGAGGATTGTTGTAAATAGGATTATAATGAGTATTGAGTATATATTTATGGGTTTGCACAATTATTGACTAGTTTGGAGTGTTGGGCATCAGTTTGAGTCGTCGGAAAGGCTTGGGAGCCAATTATGGACTTAAGAGCAAGGTAAGTCTCCTTTCTAACCTTGTAAGAGGAAATTAACCCCATAGGTGAACTAAATTAATACATGTTTTTATTTGTGGGGGCTACGTATGCATGAGGTGACGAGAGTCCGTACGTAGCAACTAATTATGCCTATGTCCGGGTAGTTCCTGGTTTACACCATGATTTGCTGATACGTTATATGATCTTGTTAGTTACTTGCCTTGGAAGGGATTTAGATCGAGTATGCTTATTAAATGCCCTGAAAAGAATTGAAATTGAGGATTTCGGGACTTGAAAATCTTCATTTGGATTTAATATGTTGAAAAGAATTAAAGAATATTATAATAATAATTATTTGAGAAATTTTATGTGTTCTGCGTCGCAATTATATTCCGCGAGCGATGTAAATTTCCACTACTCTCATGGGAGCTGGCCGTTTGCCTCGGCAAGTTAAATAGATGCATCTATGGTTCGTGTCGTTCACCCTCAGCAGTACACAGTTTATATTTATATGTTGGTTCATGTCATTCGACCCTCGGCAGTGCACAATTTATATTTATATGTTGGATCGGGTCGTACGACCTCGGCATGATTTGCGCATGATTGAATTGATTGCTTTGAAATTTATAATAAATGATATTGCCTCGTTGGCCTGAGATAAATTGTTAAATGATGATAAATAAATTTGGAGATTTCTTAATTATAAAAGAATTATTTACTTACTTCAAAATAATGAGCTTACAGTCGTTTTATATAACTCGTGTTTAAATCATATCATTGTCATTGTATTTAGCCCATAGTAAGTGTCGGAGTCGACCCCTCGTCACTACTTCTTCGAGGTTAGACGGGATACTTACTGGGTACGCATTATTTTCGTACTCATACTATATTTGATGTATATTTTATCGTACAAGCATATGTATGTCTAGTGGCCTTGTGGGCACAACGGGCTGGTTGATACGAGGACTTAGGTGAGCTGCATCTTATGTTACAATCTGCAGCCAACAGTCTCCTTCAGAGTATTTATATTTATCTCTCTCTTGTCCAAGTTGTATTCCAGACAGATGATGCACTTTATTTTATTTTTCCTAGTTGATGCTCATGCACTTGTGACACCGGGTTCTGGGATGATTACGGTTTATCAAATATTGAGATTGTGAAAAATATTATTATTTACTCTGAATTTTTTCCATATTCTACTATTTAATTGAAGTAATACTATGATTTCAACAATATTAAAAGAGACCTAAATTAAGTATTTAATTGTTGATTTGCCTGACAGCGGTGTCTGGCACCATCACGATCTTTAATGGATTTTGGGTCGTGACATAACATGTTCAAACAGATAGTCAGTTCAAACAAAATGTCTCTGGCTTGTAGTGTGATTGCCAAAGAAGTAGGATTACATGCTCAAATGGGCTAACTAGGATACATACAATTAGGTGGGTCACATATATAATTGACTTAACAAAAAATGTCTATATTACTTCCTAGATTGAACAAGACTTCTATTTTGCTTTGCAAAAACACAGGGCAAGTTCTAGACAACTGACATGCACAGAATATCACAAAATCTCACACACACCATGGCACATAACTCACTTAGAACCGGATCTATCCTGACTCTCTAGTCAAAGCAGTTAAGCAAAGTCAAAGTTAAACAATTTAAGGTACTAATACACGAGCCAAGAATTGAGCCCAAGCGTCACAAATAAGGCACTCACCACTCTCAAGGCATACACAGTCAAGGAAAATTACTTCAAATTAGCACTATGATTCAAGATTCTTTATTCCTACAAAAAGAAAAAGCTAACTACACCCGGTTCAAGTAAAACCCTAGAAAAAGAACTGCGGCACAAAGAAAAACCAAGGGAGAATTGTTACACTACCTAAAAACTAAAACTAAAAAAAATAAAAGACATGTTTTTAATTTTTAGTTTTTTTTTTTAATTTTTTCAGACCTTAATCCCTGGAGATAGACGAAGAGATCCATCACCGGGAAAAGTCTAAATTTTTTTATAAAATGTGACGACCCGGCCGGTCGTCTTAAGAATTAACGCCCTCGATCCCCCATTAACTGCTTAACCTAAGTTCATTTCTGCTATTTTGGTTTGCCGGGATGTTCGGTGTTGGGTTTCGGAGAGTTTTGGGACACTTAGTCCCTAAATGAGAGCTTAAGTGTTGAAAAGTGGTTCGTAGTCGGAACAGTGTGAAGACGACCTCGGAATGGAAATCTGATGGTTCCTTTAGCTCCGTTAGGTGATTTCGGGGTTGGGAGCGTGTTCGTAATGTATTTTGGAAGTCCGTAGCTCATTTAGGCTTGAAATGCCGAAGTTTGAATTTTTGAAGTTTCCAGTCCGATAATGAGTTTTTGATCCGAGGGTCGGATTGGAATTCCGGTAGTTACAGTAGTTCCGTCATGTCATTTGGGATGTGTGTGCAAAATTTTAGGTCAGTCGGACGAGGTTCGGGTAGGTTTTTGATCAAAAGCGTATTTTGTTGGAATTTGAAGTTCTTAGGCTTGAATATTTGATTAATTCGGGTTTCCGGCGTCGTTTTAGGTGTGTTTCAAGATTGGTACAAGTTTGAATAAGGTATTAGGTGGTATTGGTGCTTTTGGTTGAGGTCCCGGGGGCCTCGGGATGATTTCGGGTGGTTAACGGAAGAATTTTGGAAGTTGAGAGGTAGCAGCTTTGCTGCTTCTGGTATCTTTTCGCTTCTGCGGCTTGGGAACCGCAGAAGCGTAGCCGCAGAAGCGGACTTGGTCATCGCAGAAGCGAGATTAGCCCTCCCCCTCAGGAACCGCAGAAGCGGTCGCTATTCCGCAGAAGCGGACCCGCAGAAGCGGTTATGTGTCCGCAGAAGCGGACTCTGGTCCATTAAGTGAAAACCGCAGAAGCAGTTGCTTTTCCGCATAAGCGGGCCTTGTCCGCAGAAGCGGAAATCCCTGGGCAGAAATAGATAATTCGAGGGTTTGAGTTCATAAGTTACAAAAATCAATTGAGAGCATGGGAGAGGGCGATTTTGAGTGGGTTTTGAAGTGAAGATCATTGAGTAACGTTTTTTTAATCCCTTCTAGTTATATTTCATCATTTTGTAGTTAAATCCACCATTGAAATTCGAATTTGGGATTAAAATTTGAAGAATTTGGTTAAAACTTCTTAGGCCGAACTATTGGATTTTGAGTGAGCATTTGACCTCCGATTTGGAGATATTTATATGGTTAGACTCGTGAGAGTACGAGGGTTCTGAAAATGTGAAAATTATTCGATTCCGAGGCGTTGACCTGAAGGGAATTTTGGTCATTTCACCTAGTTTACGTCATAGACTTGAATTTAATAGCAAAACCAGGTGTTTGCAATGTTATTTACCATGTGTAATTGAATTGAATAGATTTGGTCCATTTGGAGTCGGATACTTGTGGCAAGAGCGCGGTTTCTAGCTGATATTGAGCCGGTTCGAGGTAAGTGGCTTGTCTAACCTTGTGTGGGGGACTTTTCCCCTTAGGATATGATCTTTCAATATTTGAATGCCTCGTACGTGAGGTGACGAGCGCGTACTTGAGCTAATTGTTGTAAACCCGTTTCTACTTGAAGTATTTAAATTGAGATTTCCTGTTTACTTGTCATTTTAGACTGTAAGTTTATACCTGTGCTAGCTTAGAGACGCATGTTTAGCTGGCTTACTTGCTTATTTGTTTAACTGTATTATTTGTACTCTGTGAAGCATTGTTAGGCTAGAATTTGCTATTACTTGTCCCGATTTTTAGCATTTTCCTGAGATTTATGAGTTGTTGTTGCTGTGTGTTTAATTTGGGACTACGGGACGACTTCCCGGGACATCCCTCTGTACTTGAGATATTCTGTACTGAGGGTGCGGGATACCAAGAGATCCCTGGCACATGTGTTTCTGTATATATATATTGGGATACCAAGAGATCCCCGGTTTACTTATTGAGGATACCAAGAGATCCTCGGGATACCAAGAGATCCCCGACTTACTTATTGAGGATACCAAGAGATCCTCGGGATACCAAGAGATCCCCGACTTACTTATTGAGGATACCAAGAGATCCTCGGGATACCGAGAGATCCCCCGTGTATTATTCCTTGTGGAGGGCACTTTCCTTGTATTGTTACCTTTGCTTTCTATTACTGTTCTTCCTTATTTACCTGGTTTAGTTTCTCGCTGTAGACTTTATTTAAACTGCTTCCGTTATCTCATTACTTATTATGTTTTATCTCAGTAGGGCCCTGACCTTCCTCGTCACTACCCAACCGAGGTTAGGCTTGGCACTTACTGAGTACCACTGTGGTGTACTCATGCCCTTCCTGCGCATGTTTTCATGTGCAGATCCAGGTACCTCTACCCAGGCACACTACCCTTGAGGCGAGGAGCTATGCGGAGACTTCGAGGTATGTCTGCCGTGTCCGCAGACCAGGAGTCTCTACTCTGTTCCGGCTTTAGCAGATAGTTCTTTTCTTTCCTTCTATGTTGTTTAGACATTCTGGTGTAGAGCAAATTATTACATTCTATTAGCCTGTGCTTCCCGTGAGTTTTCGGGTTTTGGGATTTAGTTGTAAACTTCCGCATATTTTAGAGTTGTATAGGCCGAGTGGCCTAATTGATATTTCCGTATGTTCAGTGTTTAATTAATTATTCCACAAATGTTAATTTGTTATTCCGCACTGTTAGGCTTACCTAGTTGTAGGAACTAGGTGCCATCACGACATGTTCATGGAGGGTGAACTGGGTCGTGACAAGTTGGTATCGGAGCTCTAGGTTCATAGGAGTCACGGAACACAGGCCGGTTTATTAGAGTCTCGTTGATCGGTACGGAGACGTCTGTACTTATCTACGAGAGGCTATGTAACTGTTTAGGAAAAATCTTCATTTCATTTGAATTCCTCGTCGTGCGATATTTTTGGACATCAATTCTAAACTTCTGACTTCTATTCTCTCACAGATGGTGAGGACACGTGCTACTCGAGATGATCAGGCACCCGCGCCCCCTACTGCAGCCGTCAGAGGCCAGGGCCGGGGGAGAGGTCGAGGACGCGCACGTGGTGCAGCCAGAGCACCTGCGCGAGCTACCGCCGAGGTACCACCAGCAGATCCAGCCGGAGCCCAAGCACCTGGCACACCTACTACTGCCACTACTACTCCAGCGCTCCAGGAGACTTTAGCTCAGTTCATGAGTATGTACACCACCTTGGCTCAGGCAGGGTTGCTTCCCCTTGCTGCAGCCACATCCCAGGCCGGGGGAGGAGCACAGACTCCCGCCGTCCGCACTCCTGAGCAGCGAGTGCAGGTTGAGCAGGTTCCCGAGATTATTCCGGCACCGCCTGCAGTGCCAGTTCAGCCCGAGGATGGGTCAGCTGCTTCAGAGGACGAGCAGCGGAGACTTGAGAGGTTCAAGAAGTATGATCCCCCAGTGTTCAGTGGATTAGCATCAGACGATGCCTTGGGATTTCTAGAGGAGTGTCATCGTATTCTTCGCACCATGGGCATAGTGGAGTCCAGTGGGGTTTCTTTCACTGCTTTTCAGCTTCGGGGAGCCGCCTATGATTGATGGCGGACTTATGAGATTGACAGTCCAGTCGAGGTTGCTACACTGACTTGGACCCAGTTCTCGGATATGTTCATGAGAGAGTTTGTCCCCCAGAGTCTCAGGGATGCATGGCGCGCAGAGTTTGAGCATTTGCGCCAGGGTGCTATGACCGTTTCAGAGTATGCTATCCGTTATACCAGGTTGGCCAGGCATGCACCAGCTTTGGTTGCTACAGTTCGGGAGAGAGTTCGCAGGTTCATTGAGGGTCTTATTCCACCCATCCGATCTAGCATGGCTCGAGAGTTGGAGATGGACATTCCTTATCAGCAGGTAGTGAGCATTGCTAGGAGGATTGAGGGTATGCTCGCCAGGGAACAAGGAGAGAGGGAGGCCAAGAGGTCTCGAGAGTCGGGTCACTACTCTGGTGCCTGTACCCCATCAGCAGGTCGTTATGGCAGAGGTTATTCGGGTCGCCCTGTACATTCATCTCTTCCAGCAGCCGGCAGTACTCCAGCTCCACCTCCACCTCAGGAGCCTTATTATGCACCTCCAGTTTCTAGCGCGCCTCCTGCGCGGGGTGCTTCCAGAGGTCAGTACAGCAGACCTGGCCCTAGTCAGTCACAGGCACCGCGTCCTCCCAGAGCTTGTTATGAGTGTGGTGATACATATCACTTGGTGAGGGATTGCCCCAGACTTGGGAGGAGCGCGCCACCACAGACTTCTCAGCCACAGCGTGCTTCTCAGGGTTCTCAGGCCATGGTCACAGCTCTAGCTGCTACCCCACCTGCCCAGCCGGCTAGGGGCGGAGGTCGGGGAGATAGAGGTCGCTCTCGAGAGAGGGGCCGGGCCAGATATTATTGTATTCCTGCTCGCACTGAGGTTGTTGCCTTCGACGCCGTCATTACAGGTGTTATATTGGTTTGTCACAGAGAGGCATCGGTTCTATTCGATCCAGGCTCTACTTACTCTTATGTGTCTTCTTACTTGGCTCCGCATTTGGGTGTGCCTCGGGATTCTTTGAGTGCCCCCGTTTATGTTTCTACTCCTGTGGGAGATTCTCTTGTTGTGGACCGCGTTTATCGGTCATGTTTGGTTACTATTCGTGGTTTTGTGACCAGAGCAGATTTATTGTTACTCGGTATGGTGGACTTTGACATTATTCTAGGCATGGACTGGTTGTCGCCCCATTTTGCTATTCTTGATTGTCACGCCAAGACCGTGACGCTGGCTATGCCAGGTATTTCGCGTGTTGAGTTGAGTGGTACTTTAGATCACACTCCCAGTAGAGTTATCTCTTTTCTTAAAGCTCGGCGCATGGTTGAGAAGGGGTGTGCCGCGTATTTGGCTTATGTGAGAGATGTTAGTGTTGATACCCCTTCTGTTGATTCTGTTCCAGTGGTACGGGATTATCCCGATGTATTTCCAGCCGATCTTCCGGGCATGCCGCCTGATAGAGATATGGATTTTGGCATTGATCTGTTGCCGGGCACTCATCCCATTTCCATTCCTCCGTATCGTATGGCTCCTCCTGAGTTGAAGGAGTTGAAGGATCAGTTACAGGAATTGCTTGGTAAGGGTTTTATTCGACCCAGTGTTTCACCATGGGGTGCTCCTATGTTGTTTGTGAAGAAAAAGGATGGTTCTATGCGCATGTGTATTGACTACCGCCAGTTGAACAAGGTTACAATGAAGAACCGTTATCCTTTGCCTCGCATAGATGACCTGTTTTACCAGCTTTAGGGCGCACAGGTGTTTTCTAAGATTGACTTGCGCTCAGGTTACCATCATTGAAGATTCGGGAACTAGATATCCCGAAGACTGCCTTCAGGACTCGATATGGCCATTACGAGTTCCTTGTTATGTCATTTGGGCTGACCAATGCCCCTGCAGCTTTCATGCATTTGATGCACAGTGTGTTCAGGCCATATCTTGACTCATTCGTGATTGTTTTTATTGATGATATTCTGGTGTATTCCCGGAGTCGGGAAGATCATGAGCAGCACCTGAGGACCGTGCTACAAACCTTAAGGGAGAAGAAGTTATATGCAAAGTTTTCAAAATGTGAGTTTTGGTTGAGTTCTGTGGCATTCTTAGGCCATGTGATTTCTAGTGAGGGTATTCGGGTTGATCCGAGGAAGGTAGAGGCCGTGCAGAGTTGGCCCAGACCGTCCTCAGCTACAAAGATTCGCAATTTCCTTGGCTTGGCGGGTTACTACCGTCGTTTCGTGGATGGATTTTCATTGATTGCTGCCCCTATGACTAGATTGACCCAGAAGGGTGCCCCATTTCAGTGGACAGAGGAGTGTGAGGCGAGCTTTCAAAAGCTCAAGACAGCTTTGACTACAGCCCCAATCTTGATGTTGCCTACCGGTTTAGGGTCTTATACTGTCTATTGTGACGCCTCGAGAGTTGGCCTTGGAGCAGTGTTGATGCGGGACGGTAGGGTGATTGCCTACGCGTCCAGACAGTTGAAGATACATGAAAAGAATTACCCTATCCACGACCTTGAGTTAGCTGCCATTATTCATGCCTTGAACATCTGGCGTCATTATCTATATGGTGTGCCTTGTGAGATCTATACTGATCATTGGAGTTTGCAGCACTTGCTCAAGTAAAAGGATCTCAATATGCGTCAGAGGAGGTGGTTAGAGCTGCTGAAGGATTATGACATCATTATCCTATATCACCCGGGCAAGGCCAATGTGGTGGCGGATGCCTTGAGCCGCCGGGCGGAGAGTTTGGGGAGTTTAGCATACCTACCAGCTTCAGAGAGGCCTATGGCGATGGATGTTTAGGCCTTAGCCAGCCAGTTCGTGAGATTGGATCTTTCAGAGCCCAGTCGGGTTCTAGCTTGTGTGGTTTCCCAGTCTTCATTATTTGATCGCATCAGGGAGCAGCAGTATGAGGACCCTCATTTACTTGTCCTTAAGGACAAGGTTCAGCGTGGTGATGCCAGGGATGTGGCCATTGGAGATGATGGAGTATTGAGGATGCAAGGCCGGATTTATGTGACCAATGTTGATGGTCTTCGAGAGATGATTCTAGCAGAGGCTCATAGTTCGTGGTATTCCATCCATCCGGGTGCCGCGAAGATGTATCAGGACCTGAGGCAGCACTACTGATGGAGGCGGATGAAGAAAGACATAGTTGGCTATGTGTCTAGATGCCTCAACTGCCAGCAGGTGAAGTATGAGCACCAGCGCCCGGGTGGGTTGCTCTAGCAGATAGAGATTCCGGAGTGGAAATGGGAGCGCATCACCATGGGTTTTGTATCTGGACTTCCACGGACCTTGAAGAAGTTTGATTCCATTTGGGTTATTGTGGATCGGCTGACCAAGTCCGCTCATTTTATTCCTGTGTGTACCACTTATTCATCGGAGCGGTTGGCGGAGATTTATATCCGGGAGATCGTCCGTTTGCATGGTATTCCAGTTTCTATCATTTCGAACAGAGGTACTCAGTTTACATCGCGGTTCTGGAGAGCCGTGCAGCAGGAGTTAGGCACTCGGGTGGAGTTGAGCACGACATTTCACCCCCAAACGGACGGACAGTCCGAGCACACTATTCAGATTCTTGAGGATATGCTCTGTGCGTGCGTGATTGAGTTTGGAGGGTCTTGGGATCATTTCTTGCCACTGGCGGAGTTTGCTTACAACAATAGTTACCAGTCCAGCATTCAGATGGCGCCGTATGAGGCTTTATATGGCAGGAGGTGTAGATCCCCGGTGGGTTGGTTTGACCCGGGTGAGGCCAGGCTTTTAGGCACAGAGTTAGTATAGGATGCATTGGAGAAGGTCAAGACAATTCAGGATAGACTCCGTACAGCCCAGTCCAGACAAAAGAGTTACGCGGACAGGAAGGTTCGTGATGTTTCATATATGGTTGGTGAGCGGGTTCTGCTTTGGGTCTCGCCTATAAAAGGCGTCATGAGGTTTGGGAAGAAAGGAAAGTTGAGTCCGAGGTTTATTGGCCCTTTTGAGATCTTGAGGCGAGTTGGGGATGTTGCTTATGAGCTTGCCTTACCTCCCAGCTTGGCCGGAGTTCATCCGGTATTTCATATTTCGATGCTCCGGAGGTATCACGGGGATCCGTCGCACGTGTTGGATTTCAGTTCAGTCCAGTTGGACAAGGATCTATCCTATGTTGAGGAGCCAGTGGCTATTTTGGACAGGCAGATCAGGAAGTTGAGGTCAAAGAACATAGCTTCAGTGAAGGTTCAGTGGCGGGGTCAGCCGGCCGAGGAGGCGACTTGGGAGACCGAGCAGGATATGCGCAATAGTTACCCTCATCTTTTCTCTACTTCAAGTATGTTCTCTATGCTCGATCGAGGACGAACGAATGTTTAAGTGTAGGAGGATGTGACGACCCGGCCGGTCGTCTTAAGAATTAACGCCCTGATCCCCCATTAACTTCTTCCCCTAAGTTCATTTCTGCTATTTTGGTTTGCGGGGACGTTCGGTGTTGAGTTTCGGAGAGTTTTGGGACACTTAGTCCCTAAATGAGAGCTTAAGTGTTGAAAAGTGGTCAGTAGTCGGAATAGTGTGAAGACGACCTCGGAATGGAAATCTGATGGTTCCGTTAGCTCCGTTAGGTGATTTCGGCGTTGGGAGCGTGTTCGAAATGTATTTTGGAAGTCCGTAGCTCATTTGGGCTTGAAATGCCGAAGTTTGAATTTTTGAAGTTTCCGGTCCGATAGTGAGTTTTTGATCCGAGGGTCGGATTGGAATTTCGGAAGTTGCAGTAGTTCCGTCATGTCATTTGGGATGTGTGTGCAAAATTTCAGGTCAGTCGGACGAGGTTCGGGTAGGTTTTTGATCGAAAGCGTGTTTTGTTGGAATTTGAAGTTCTTAGGCTTGAATCTTTGATTAATTTGGGTTTCCGGTGTCGTTTTAGGTATTTTCAAGATTGGTACAAGTTTGAATAAAGTATTAGGTGGTATTGGTGCTTTTGGTTGAGGTCCCGGGGGCCTCGGGATGATTTCGGGTGGTTAACGGAAGAATTTTGAAAGTTGAGAGGTAGCAGCTCTCTTTTCGCTTCTGCGACTTGGGAACCGCAGAAGCGTAGCCGCAGAAGCGGCCTTGGTCATCGCAGAAGCGAGATTAGCCCTCCCCCTCAGGAACCGCAGAAGCGATCGCTATTCCGCAGAAGCAGACTCTGGTCCATTAAGTGAAAACCGCAGAAGCGGTTGCTTTTCCGCATAAGCGGGACCACAGAAGCGGTCCCTTGTCCGCAGAAGCGGAAATCCCTAGACAGAAATAGATAATTCGAGGGTTTGAGTTCATAAGTTACAAATCAATTGAAAGCTCGGGAGAGGGCGATTTTGAGTGGGTTTTGAAGTGAAGATCATTGAGTAACGTTTTCTTAATCCCTTCTAGTTATATTTCATCATTTTGTAGTTAAATCCACCAATAAAATTCGAATTTGGGAATAAAATTTGAAGAATTTGGTTAAAACTTCTTAGGCCGAACTATTGGATTTTGAGTGAGCATTTGACCTCCAATTTGGGAGATTTTTATATGGTTAGACTTGTGAGAGTACGAGGGTTCTGAAAATGTAAAAATTATTCGATTCCGAGGCATTGACCTGAAGGGCATTTTGGTCATTTCACCTAATTTTACGCTGTAGCCTTAAATTTAATAGCAAAACCAGGTGTTTGCAATGTTATTTACCATGTGTAATTGAATTGAATAGATTTGGGCCATTTGGAGTCGGATACTCGTGGCAAGAGCGTGGTTTCTAGTTGATATTGAGCCGGTTCGAGGTAAGTGGCTTGTCTAACCTTGTGTGGGGGACTTTTCCCCTTAGGATATAATCTTTGAATATTTGAATGCCTCGTACGTGAGGTGACGAGCGCGTACTTGAGCTAATTGTTGTAAACCTGTTTCTACTTGAAGTATTTAAATTGAGATTTCCTGTTTACATGTCATTTTAGACTGTAAGTTTATACCTGTACTAGCTTAGAGACGCATGTTTAGCTGGCTTACTTGCTTATTTGTTTAGCTGTATTATTTTTACTCTGTGAAGCATTATTAGGCTAGAATTTGCTATTACTTGTCCTGATTTTTAGCATTTTCCTGAGATTTATGAGTTGTTGTTGCTGTGTGTTTAATTTGGGACTACGGGACGGCTTCCCGGGAGATCCCCTGTACTTGAGATATTCTGGACTGAGGGTGAGGGATACCAAGAGAACCCTGGCATATATATATATATATATTGGGATACCAAGAGATCCCCGGTTTACTTATTGAGGATACCAAGAGATCCTCGGGATACCAAGAGATCCCCGGCTTACTTATTAAGGATACCAAGAGATCCTCGGGATACTGAGAGATCCCCCGTGTATATGATGAGGATACCAAGAGATCCTTGGAATACCAAGAGATCCCCGACTATTATTCCTTGTGGAGGGCAGTTTTCCTTGTATTGTTACCTTTGCTTTCTATTATTGTTCTTCCTTATTTACCTAGTTTAGTTTCTCGCTGTAGACTTTATTTAAACGGGTTCCGTTATCTCATTACTTATTATGTTTTATCTCAGTAGGGCCCTGACCTTCCTCGTCACTACCCAACCGAGGTTAGGCTTGGCACTTATTGAGGATCCCTGGTTTACTTATTGAGGATACCAAGAGATCCTCGGGATACCAAGAGATCCCCGGCTTACTTATTGAGGATAACAAGAGATCCTTGGAATACCAAGAGATCCCCGACTATTATTCCTTGTGGAGGGCAGTTTTCCTTGTATTGTTACCTTTGCTTTCTATTATTGTTCTTCCTTATTTACCTGGTTTAGTTTCTCGCTGTAGACTTTATTTAAACGGGTTCTGTTATCTCATTACTTATTATGTTTTATCTCAGTACGGCCCTGACCTTCCTCGTCACTACCCAATCGAGGTTAGGCTTGGCACTTACTGAGTATCGCTGTGGTGTACACATGTCCTTCCTGCGCATGTTTTTCATGTGCAGATCATCCAGGTACCTCTACACAGGCACACTACCCTTGAGGCGAAGAGCTATACGGAGACTTCGAGGTATGTCTGCCGCGTCCGCAGACCAGGAGTGTCTACTCTGTTCCGGCTTTAGCAGATAGTTCTTTTCTTTCCTTCCATGTTGTTTAGACATTCTGGTGTAGAGCAAATTATTACATTCTATTAGCCTGTGCTTCCCGTGAGTTTTCGGGTTTTGGGATTTAGTTGTAAACTTCCGTATATTTTGAGTTGTATAGGACGAGTGGCCTCATTTACAGTTGATATTTCCGTATGTTCAGTTTTAATTAATTATTCCGCAAATGTCAATTTGTTATTCCGCACTGTTAGGCTTACCTAGTTGTAGGAACTAGATGCCATCACGACATGTTCATAGAGGGTGAACTGGGGTCGTGACATAAAATAATGACAAAAAACACAAATATTAAAAAAAATACATACATATGACGAAAACAACCAAAGATTTAAGAATTTAAGCATTCTATAGATGAAGGGCCATTCTAGTCGGTCAAAAGCTTTTTCTAGGCCCAGTTTAAGGATCATACTGGCCTTTTTCCCTTTCATATTTTTAAATTGGTTTATGATTTCCTGTACCAGGATAGCATTATGTCTGATTCTTCTTCCTTTTATGAAGCTAGCTTGAAAGGACTAATCAAATCATTTAGAAAAGGTTTTATCCTATTAGCGATAATCTTGGTAATGATTTTGTACAAAGTATTACAGAGACCAATTGGCCTAAACTTTTTTAGGTTGTTAGCATTACTGATTTTTGGAATTAGGCAAATGTAGGTAACATTAATATTCGTAGGGAGAGAGTTGTTACGGAATACTTGCATGCAAAAATTTATAATTGAAGGTCCAACAATGTTCCAATATTTTTGATAGAAGAATATGTGTATACCATCAGGGCCAGGAGCCTTGAATGGTTTAAAAGAGAAGACGACATTTTTGATCTCAATAGGCATTAATGGTTTATCCAGGATCTTAAGATTAATTTTATTAAAATTTGGAGGATCAAGACGGATACTTAACTAGCTTGTGAATTCATGAGAAGTTGTGAAGTAGTTGTGGAAGAATTGTTTGGTATGATTTAGAATTTCTACTGGATCATTGATCTAATTGACTTGGTCATTTTAAAAGAACATAATTTTATTTCTCCTTCTGTTATTAGTGGCCATGATGTGGAAGAACTTAGTGTTTGCCTCTCCTTCTTGTACCCAAGAGATTTTGGCTCTTAGTTTCTAATAATCATCCTCAATTTTTAGATAGTTGTTATAATCTATTTGAAGGGAACGTTCTAATTCTTGTAGCAATATACTATTATGGTAATGACTAGATTCTTGGATGCCTTTTAATCTGACTAGGATTCTATTTTTTTTTCCTGTGTATGTCCCCAAAGACATTATTCTTCCACACCTTGACACTCGTAATGAAAGAATTGGAGGAGTCTTGATAATTGGAACCCTTCCAACTATCTTTGACTAGGTTATTAAAACTTGGGTGCCTGCACCGATAAGTTTCTAGTCTAAAGGGTCTTGGTAGGGTAGTGGTTGATTTGTGAATTAGTTGGAGAAGTAAAGGGTTATGATATGAGTGGGTTTTGGGAAAGTGAATAACTGAGGCATTAGGGAATGCACTGATCCATTCACTATTTGCTAAAATCTTGTCTAACATTTCCATGATAAGATCTTTATTTTTCCTCCTACGATTTGACCATGTGTACTTACAACCCTTATACCCTAGATCAGTAAGACCACATCTGTTGATGCAATTCCAAAGGTATTTTGTATGTCTACTGCTTACCAAGGTTCCCCCTAACTTTTCATTTAAGTCTAGGACATCATTTAAATCCCCCTATTAGCCAAGGACTCTTATAGTGTCATTGATCACGCCCAACTATGCCTTATAAAAAGGACTAAGCGGTCGCTGCAAATATAATCCGGTTTACAAGTCCGGAGTCGAATCGCACAGAGAACTAAGGTTTAGCTACAGCTGTTCACTATCACCAAGAAGACAAGCTTGAACAAATCCTAACTTATAGATATTAAGATTCTTCTGTTTAACTAATTAACTAACAAATTAAAATAGTAAATTAACAACTAACGATACTGAGGGTTATAGAAAAGATTAAGGAGGTCTAGAGTTATGATTTCCCTATTGTCGGAATCCTTCCCGCTATGTCTTCTATAATTTCGCCTAAGTATTCTCTACCGATCATGATCACTCTTATTTCCGTAAATCTCTCCCGAGTAATTACGACAATTTACTAGACGCACTCTCCCGAGCTACGCTAGCTGGCTTTTAATACATCTCACTTCAGATCGCACCCAAGGCTTCGTTATCCCTAATCCCACCTTTAAACCCTCGGTTATTGATCCCTCATATACTCTGGGAGTGGTGTTGTTCAACAACTACCTAAATATGACTCTCTCCCGAGTTATGCATACTAAATAGGCACAGCTAATTGAGAGCTCTTCAATCAACCACAATATAAACATAGTTGAACAAATAGAGAAAAGCTATGGCTCAATTATATAAAAACATAACAAGAATTTATCCTACAAAAGGTTCTATCAAACTCTAGATAACAAATTAGCTATTCATAATAGTATGTAAAACTACAATACTAAAAGTCATAACCAACAATGAAAAATAGGAAGAGGAAGGAAAAACTTGTAGAAGAATTCTCCGCCTTGCTCCCAATGTGTTCTTGCCTCCTTAGGTCGAATCTATGTCCAAAATATGTCCCCTGTTCTTGGCCGGCCTCCTTTGTTTAATATAGGGTTTAGGACTTAAAATCCCATGTTTTGCACTTTAGTCCCTGAAATTTTCGCTTCCTGCCGCGGTTTTGCCGCGGTCGCGGTGGAACCGCGGCCAAACATGCCCTCTGATTCTTCAGTTGTCCGCGACCATCTTCTACCGCGGTTCTGCCGCGGTTCTGCCGCGGTCGCGGAAACACCGCGGTTTTTCACCCTGTTCCGTTTGAAATTTGGAAAACCGTAAAACATGAAAGTTGTAAAACTTTGAGTTAGCTTTCCAACCATATATTGTGGAGCCTAAATGGAGTTTTGAGCAAAAAGTTATGTCTATTTTACTAGACAGTGCGCAATATGCCTCCTCAAGTCTTCGTTCGTACTTAATTATCAAATTTGACCCCCGAACACGATCCCGGCTTAATTCCTTGAGCTTTTACTCAGACTTCAAAGCTTCAAATCACTTAAATTCATTCCATAACATCTATATAGCTCGGAATCACACCTACAAGGCATAAAACACACAATTAGTGCAAAACGCTAGCGATTAAAGCGCAAACTCAATTAAAGTGCAGTAAATTAGAGTGTAATAAGCGACTAAAATATGCAATTATAGCCTATCATCAACACACCACACTTACACCATTGCTTGTCCTCGAGCAATCAAACTATACTTTTTTATAGACACGACCTTTTTAAAACAATTCTCCTAACTCATCACACCAAGAGTATTTAAAATAGACTAAGCACAAAAGCGTAACATCTTCACCTCAAAATTTGACTCACAAGTACCACACGTTATTCACAAATCACCCACTTACTCTAGTATAGAGGTCACTGACATTACCTTTCCTTCATGAATCAAGTGCCCTCACACAACACAAGAGAATAGTTCCACACAATAAAATTTACGAACACTTAGGAACTCAAGATAGAAAGAATTCACTCACTCTCAGAAATAACATTTATATGCCACAAAAGATGCACCATAAGCTTGCCCGTAGTGTACTACTCCACTAATCGAGCTCATTCAATCTTGGATCAATTAGGATTTATTTGGTTGTAATGTAGGCTACGGGACGGGTAGGATACATTTAGATATAAGAGTGACTACACCTCCCTAAGCACTTTAATACATACATTTTAACATTTAAACCCCATACTTATGTCAAACCAAAACTCCACCTTCACATCAATTTATATTACCCCATGCTTCTTTAAGCACACTTACGTCAAGAGCCACCACTTATCAAGAAAACTTTTTTTTTCCCAACAATCCAACTATTTTGTTTTCAATTCAAGTGGCTCTTCCTTTTTCAAAACAGTGCACCTTTCTCCTTATTTCATTAGTTCCACTCAAAAGCCAAACCAACCACCCCACACTTTAACTTTTACAAAGTTCATAAATAATTCAAGTGCTCATGAAAGGTTACAATGGTTCAAATAGATGGTTAATTCCAACAAATGGGTAAGGCTTGTAATGTGGTTGCCAAGAAACAGGATTATAGGCTCAAAGGGGTTAACTACGATACATAATAATTAGGCGGGTAAAATATACATATCTGGCTCAACAAAGAAATGCCTATGTCACTTCCAAGACTGAACAACACTACTATTTCGCTTTGCAAACACACGGGGCAAGTTCTAGGCATCAAATGCAATGCACAGAATATCACAAAACCTTACACACACATGGCACATAACTCACTCAGGATTGGATTCATCAAGACACCCTAGTCAGAGCAGTTAAGCAAATTTAAGATCATACAATTTAAGGTACTTATACAAGAGTCAAAAACTGAGCCTAAGCGTCACAGCCAAAGTACTCACTATTCTCAAGGCATAACAAAGTCAAGAGATATTGCTTCATTTCAAAACAAAACACAATGGCTCCTATTCCCAAAAAAAAAACTAACTACACCCGGTTCAAATAAAACCCTTGGAAAAGAACCGTGGTTTAAAGAAAAACCAAGTGGTAATTGTTATTCTACCTAACAAAATAAAAAATCTTTTTGGTATTTTCTTTAGACTTACTTCCCTCAAGAAAACTGTCTAGAAGATCCGTCATCAGGAAAAGTCCAATCTTT
>NW_017672299.1:200177-201962 GCF_001879085.1 Nicotiana attenuata
CTTCAAATCACTTAAATTCATTCCATAACATCTATATAGCTCGGAATCACACCTACAAGGCATAAAACACACAATTAGTGCAAAACACTAGCGATTAAAGCGCAAACTCAATTAAAGTGCAGTAAATTAGAGTGTAATAAGCGACTAAAATATGCAATTATAGCCTATCATCAGTCATGCATATTGATAAGATTATCCCACGTATGGTTTCTTCACTAATATTAGTGCTAGCATAAATAGAAGTAAATAACCAAGTAAAGTGAGTGGGGATCACCTCAATAGTTGCACTTATTTCTTGGTTTCTTCTAACAAAACTATAAACATTAACAACAGTGTGATTCCAAAGAATCACCATCCCCCCTGATTGAGCATTAGCCGGAATCTCGATCATGCCAGAGAAGCCAAATAATTTAGGAGAGGCATATGATTATCCGTTCTTATTTCCAAGAGAGTGACCATGCTAGGGTGATGAGTGTCAATCGTTTCCCTAAAGTGAAGCCTGAAGGTGTCACTGTTCCCCCCACGAACATTCTAGATAATGAAAGAAATGGGCCTATTAATGTTTATATTCCAATTGTGAAGGTCTCCATTCTCTAGTACTCTTGGTGCATGTACAAGATTTCTCCTCTGGAAAGTTAGTAGCATCATTCCATATTGCCCTACTGTTGGATCGGTTGGTGGTCTTATGTCCATCGTGCACTTGTAGAGTGCCAGTGGACATTTGAGAATTTGCCTCTTTTCGTGCCTCTCCATGAAGATAAACACTTTTACGTCTTCTAGATTTGAATCTTTCATTATTAATTCTGGGATTAAGTTGATAGGTTCCACTGCTTTTTCCATCATATCCTCTTGGAGTGGAATATTTGGTTGTACATGGGACTGTGGAGTTGGTTGATGATGAGTTTGAGTTGCATTTTGGACATTGACAGTTGGAGCTTGAGTTGCATGCGTGTTCCATGGCGTGAAGATTGGATTGATGTTGGTGGCTATTTCCGGAGTGAAGAACGGGAGGTTCATCACTGGTTGAGCTGTTTGGAGTGGGACAAAGTGGGGTGGCATGAGCCATTCTCCCATCATCATTTGGGTTGCATTTGGAGGTAGATTTGGTGCAATTGGTTGGAGAATATTGTTCAGCCTTATGTGGTTCAGATAATTGTTCATTGATAGACGGATTCCCTCCTAAATTAGTTGAGCAAGATAATGTGAGTTGTGGAGGACAATCACAGTTTCTCTCTCATTCAACATGATGTCGAAGGAGAGGGCATGACCCGTTAAGCCTAGCTCCACCCAGGATTGAGGTTGGTAGTTCTCCGACATCGGTGGTTGGATGAATATTGTTGGGGGCTCGTTTGTTAGTTGATTGGGTGGTGTTAGGTTTGCCATGTTTTGATTGAGACGGAGAATTTGTATAAGTCTGAAACGCCTCCTGTTGGATATTGGTAATCTTGGCCTTTTTGATGAATGAGGAGGGTTTTTAGAGGAGATCTTTGATTCTTGGAAAGTCACAGTAATCGGCTTCAATGATTGTGATATCCTTTTGCATGTCCTTTGTTTGGGGTAGCGTAAGAGATTTATTTAGGGAGGGAATGGATTTGGTTTTGAGGTACGTGCTCCATGGCATTGGCCATTTGGAACACAAGTAATTCTTGCACTGATGGTAGGCATTATTACTTAGGTCATGCAGTGTATTATCATTGTATTAGGAAGACCGGGGTAGGGGGGTTAGTGGGGGGTAAGGGGGGTTGTTTTCCGGTTATTAGTAGTTTATGGGTGGTAGGTTCGGTC
>NW_017672300.1:0-25237 GCF_001879085.1 Nicotiana attenuata
TAAGGAATTTAATATATTTAATATATTTTCTGTATTTGTGTTATATTCACTGTTCTTGAGATTAAAATCTTTGTGGTTTTATACTCCGTTGGAGATTAAAATCTACGTGATTTTGACAATTATTTGTGTCATTCTTTTACAGAAATGACTTATGACAACGGAAACCAAGCTGTTCCGATGGTGACTGCCAATGCGTCGACAAACCGAACACCGACATTGGCACCGGCGGAGAAACCCGAAAAATTTTCCGGGTTAGATTTCAAGTGGTGGCAGCAGAAGATGTTCTTCTACTTGACTACTTTAAGTCTGCAGAAGTTCATTAAGGAAGATGTTCCTGTTCTGCCCGAAGAAACTCCAGAGAATGAATGCTTTCTCATGATTGAGGCATGGAAGCATTCTGATTTTCTATGCAAGAATTATGTTCTTAGCAGACTGGAGGACTATCTGTATAATGGCTACAGTGGCGTGGAGACGTCAAAAGAATTGTGGACTGCGCTTGAAAAGAAATATAAAACTGAAGATGTCGGCTCGAAGAAATTTGTTGCCGCTAAGTTTTTGGAGTACAAAATGGTAGATAGCAAGTCTGTTATTACCCAAGTCCAGGAATTGCAAGTGATTATTCACGATCTCCTTGCTGAAGGTATAAATCGAATTAATACTGATGTTGAAAGTAGTAATTTTGGTACTTTTACTAACAGAATTTTCATTGAAGGTCTTGTCATCAATGAAGCATTCCAAGTAGCAGTGATGATTGAGAAGTATCCTCCATTGTGGAAGGACTTCAAAAACTACTTGAAACACAAATGCAAGGAGATGTCGCTTGAAGATCTCATTGTTCGGTTGAGAATCGAAGAGGACAATAAAGCTACTGAAAAGAGAGGCCATGAAAACTCAACAATAATGGGAGCAAACATTATTGAGGATACTTCTCAAAATAAGAGAAAGAGGAAGCAGGCTTCTGGACTGAAAAGCAACCCAAGCAAGAAGCGGTCCAACGGAAATTGCTACAACTGCGGGAAAGCTGGACACAAATCTACGGAGTGTTGTGCTCCGAATAAAGACAAGAAGAAGGGTCAAGCAAACATGGTTGAAAAGCATGAAAATGTTGATGACTTGTGTGCTATGCTTTCTGAATGCAACCTGGTGGGAAATCCTAAGGAGTGGTGGATTGATTCTGGAGCCATTCGCCATGTTTGTGCTATTAGGGAAGCCTTTGCTACATATGCTCCTATTGGACCCGAAGAGACGCTTTCTATGGGAAATGATGCAACGGCCAAAATTGAAGGATGTGGGAAGATATTTCTGAAAATGACTTCTGGCAAGGTGGTGACTTTGAACAACGTTCTTCATGTTCCAGAAATTAGGAAGAATTTAGTCTCTGCTGGACTTCTTGTTAAGAATGGTTTTAAGTGTGTTTTTGTATCCGATAAGGTTGTAATAAGTAAGAACGAAATATTTGTAGGAACAGGTGACCTCACTGAGGGCCTTTTCAAGCTGAATGTAATGGTTGTTGAGAATAATAATAAAATTTCCGCTTTGTCTTACTTACTTGAGTCAAATGAATTATGGCATATACGTTTGGGTCATGTCAATTAGAAAACCTTGTGGAAAATGATTAACTTGGAAGTATTGCCTAAATTTGAATGCGACAAATCAAAATGTCAAATATGTGTGGAATCTAAGTATGTTAAGCATCCTTATAAGTCAGTTGAAATGAATTCAAATCCTTTAGACTTAATTCACACAGATATTTGTGACATGAAGTCAATACCATCTCGCGGTTGAAAGAAGTATTTCATAACTTTTATTGACGATAGTACTTGATATTGCTATGTTTACTTACTTAATAGTAAGGATGAAGCAATAGATGCATTCAAGCAATACAAAAATGAAGTTGAAACGCAACTTAACAAGAAAATCAAAATGATAAGAAGTGATAGGGGCGGTGAATATGAATCTCCTTTTGAACGAATATGTTAAGAATATGGAATTATTCATCAAACAACGGCCCCTTACATGCCCCAATCCAATGGGATTGCGGGAATAAAGAATTGTTCATTAAAGGAGATGATGAACGCATTGTTGATAAGTTCTGGTTTGCCACAGAACTTGTGGGGGGGAAGCCCTTCTTACAGCTAACCGGATACTAAATCGAGTACCCCATAGCAAAACACAATCCATTCCATATGAAAAATGGAAAGGAAGGAAGCCCAACTTGAATTATTTTAAAGTGGGGGGTGTTTGGCAAAAGTACAAGTTCCTAAACCCAAAAGGGTTAAAATAGGACCGAAAACCGTTGATTGTGTTTTCATAGGATATGCGACCAATAGTAAATCATATCGATTTCTGGTTCATAAATCAGAAAATCCCGACATTCATAATAATACGGTTATAGAATCAGATAATGCTGAGTTCTTTGAAAATATATATCCGTATAAAAAGGAATATGAGTCGATTCGTGAAGGATCTAAACGACCTCGGGAAGAAACAAAAGAAAGTACATTTAATCAGGAGGATCCAAGACGTAGTAAACGTCAAACAACGTCTACTTCATTTGGGCCAGATTTTGTGACTTTCTTATTGGAAAATGAGCCTCGAACATTTAAAGAAATCATTGTTTTGGAAAGAGGCAGTCAATAGTGCAATAGAATCCATATTGAACAACCATACATGGGAATTGGTTGCTCTTCCTCCTGGAAATAAACCTTTGGGTTCTAAATGGACTTTTAAGAGAAAAATGAAAGATGATGGCACTATTGATAAATTTAAGGCAAGACTTGTAGTCAAAGGATATAGACAACAAGAAGGTCTTGACTACTTTAATACATACTCTCCATTTAAAAAAATTACGTCCATACGGATATTAGTAGCATTAGCTGCGGTGTATGGTCTTTAAATTCATCAAATGGACGTTAAGACGGCCTTCTTGAATGGAGATTTGGAGGAAGAAATCTACATGGAACAACCTGAAGGGTTTGTGGTTCCAGGTAAAGAAAAGAAGGTATGTAGACTTGTTAAGTCCCTTTACAGACTAAAACAAGCGCCCAAATAATGGCATGCGAAATTTGACCAAACAATGTTGTCAAATGGTTTTAAGATAAATAAATGAGATAAATGTGTATACATTAAAAATGTTCCAAATCACATAGTCATTTTTTGCTTATATGTGGACGATATGCTGATAATGAGTAATGACATTGCCAACATAAATGCTACTAAGCGTATGCTAACTGGCAAGTTTGATATGAAGGACTTGGGAGTTGCTGATTTAATTCTGGGGATTAAGATCCATAAGACTCCTCAAGGTTTAGCATTGTCACAATCTCATTATATTAAGACAGTACTTGAAAAATTCAAGCACTTAGGGTTTAAAGTTGCAAAGACTCCAATTGACGGAAATCTTGCATTAGCAAAGAACAAAGGCCAAAGCATATCACAATTGGATTATGCTTGTGTGTTGGGATGCTTAATGTACATCATGAATTGTACACGACCGATATAGCTTGTGCTATAAGTAAATTGACTCGATACACGAGCAATCCAGGTCAATCTCATTGGATGGCAATGAAACGAGTTTTGGGATATTTAGAACATACCCACGGCTTTGCTTTGCACTACAGTAAATATCCTGCGGTGACTGAGGGACACTGTGATGCAAATTGGATCACCGGTTCAGCTGATTCGAAGTCCACAAGTGGATATATATTCACTATTGGTGGAGGAGCGGTATCTTGGAAGTCATCCAAACAAACTTGTATTGCCCGCTCTACAATGGAGGCTGAATTCGTAGCCTTAGATAAAGCCGGTGAAGAAGTTGAATGGCTCCGGAATTTCTTGGAAGATATTCCATTTTGGCCCAAACCGTTGGCACCAATATGCATACATTGTGATAGTCAAGCGGCAATTGGAAGGGCTGGGAGCGTTATGTATAACGGTAAATCTCGTCATATACGATGAAGACATAAAACCGTTAGGCAATTACTCTCTAGAGGATTTATCACAATTGACTATGTAAAGTCAAGTGATAATGTGTCGGATCCACTTACAAAAGGCCTAACTAGAGAGGTAGTTGAGAAATCATGAAGGGGAATGGGACTATAGCCGATAACAAGTCATTGTGGCGGTAACTCTACCTAGAAGACTGGAGATCCCAATATCTAGGTTCAAGGAGATCAAACAAAGTCATTAATGACGGTTCAATATTGTCAACTAAAATTTTGGTGTATTCTCGTGATGAGACAATGTTCAGTACCAAGGATAAAGCATTAAGGCTTTTTAGTGATTTCTAATTTGATACAGGGTATATAAAATAGTGTATCTACGTGATGACACGTTTAGGAATCACCTATGTAAGTGTGAAGTGTTAGCCGCTTCAAGGAGAATTTTGTAAGGCCATTTCTCTACGCGCATATGAAACCAGGCGGTGTTCATGGCTGAAACGAACACAATAATGAGAACCAAAGACGGTAAAGGGTTGGTTGTATGACTTATGGTTGTCTAGGTATACACCAAAGTTCGACGGTTCAAAGATATCAAATCTACCGATTGACCGAGTATATCCGACATAAGTTCACTACGGAAAGTTCAAAGGGAAACCTACTTATCCAGATGCAATTAATCCTTGTTTGCAAATCACACAGTTTTTCATGCATATGTCTGTGATATAGTCATTCCCCATTCATGTGGGGGATTGTTGGGGTTTTTTTTAAGCATTAATATGGCTTAAAAGAGGGTGAGTGGGAAATGGAGGGAAATGAAATTTTTAAGTGAAATTTTAAGTCCCCCCCCCCCCCTTGACAAAGGGACATTGTCCCATATTGGAAGAGGAAGAGGTTTTTGATGGGTATATAAGCAATTGCTCATCTTCTAGCACTTAAAGAGTTGAGAAGAAGGCAAGCCTCGCGCCGTCGTCGTCGTCGCTCGCTCGGCTCGACTTTGGCTTCGGATTCGGATTTGGATTTGGATTTGGATTTGGTCAAATGATCGATTGATTGATTAATTTTTTGGACCAAATTTATTTGTTAATAGTAAAATATTAACAGAAATGTTATTAAATATCCGTTTTAATAACAGAATATTAATATTAAATTCAACGGTCCATTATCAGTTTTCCGTTTTTTAGTTTTGTAACTGAAAATTAACCTCCTTCTTGAATTCCCGGTTTATTACTGAGTAAATAGCCATTTATGTTATGGCATTTATGCTATGGCCGTTTTGCATAAACAGCCATTCTGAAGAGTTGCACCTGTTAAGTTTTCAGCCCAACATTTGCTATAAATACAAGTCCATTCTCTCAGAATTTCCATACGATTTTCTGAGTTCTCCTCCTTCTTCTGCATTATTTTATCTTCAAAGAAAGCAACAGTAAGTGTCATTTGCTACCGAACTTTGTGTTCGCTGAAATACTAGGGTTTGAAGTACCACTACACCAGTGTGTGATTCGTTCTATCCTGGGAGGAAATAATCCATAACCTTGGGTACTAGGAGGGGATTAAATTCCTTAAGAAAACACTGTGAATTCAGTGGGCTCGGATTAACTTTTGTTTCGTTTACATTTTTTGTTTATATATTATTTTATCTTTTCCAGAATTAGTTTACAAATACAGTTTACTAACATTATCTACTTGACTTACCAGTAGAATAGTCCATATGTTCATGGTCTAATATTGCAAATATGTATAACACAAAAGTTCTGTATCTTTATACTAATAATGCACTCAATGTAATTGAAGCTTTATCAAGAGTTTGAATACCTCAAAATGAAATGTCAAAGTTGTGCAACCCATATGACTGAACTTAATAGAGGAAATCACTTACTTTGATGTCACATTTGGGTTACAAATGTAGCAGTAAGCATACCACTTGAATAACCAACCTGGTTGTAACGATCCGATCAGTCGTTTTATTTTTTAGATCTCTTTTCCCTACTTAAGACTCCCCATAGGTGCCTTTACTGTTTTATGACTTGCGGGGATGGTTGACTTGGGTTTGGAAGGGTTCTGGTTGAAATCGGAACACATAGCCTAAGATGGCCAAGTTTGACTTGAGTCAGTATTTTTAGTAAAAAAACCTCAGAACCGGGATTTGACGGTTCCAATAGATTCGTATAATGATTATGGACTTACACGTGTGTCCGGATCGGGTTTCGGGTGATCCAGGAGCGTTTCGACGCTTAATGTTGAAAGTTGGTTCATTAGAAGCTTTTCTAGTTCTTTAACTTTAGTTTGGAGTAGACTTTGGTGTTATCGAGGTCCATTTGGGATTCCGAGCTTGGGAATAAGTCCATATGGTGATTTATGACTTGTACTCAAAATTTGGTATCATTCCGAGTTGTCTAAGTATTATTCGACGCATTCGAAGCTAGTTAAAGGAGTTTGAAGTTTATAAGTTAATTTATTTGGTTTTGGGGTGCGATTCTTAGTTTCAATGTTATTTTACGTGTTCCGAGAGTTCGAGAAGGTCCGTATTATGTTTGTGGACTTGTTGGTGCATTTGGATAAGGTACCGGATGGCTCAGCGTGTTTCAGACCGCCCGAAGCTAAGTGGGAAATACCAGAAATTTGCTGTTCTGGTTTCCTTCTTCGCAAACGCGGAGCAGGGATCACGTTCGCAATGAAGGAATGAGACTGGTGGCATTTTTTCCCTACGCGTTCGCGACAATAGGGTCGCGTTCGCAGGGCTCTGGGCCATCGGCCTTCGCGTTCGTGCTCAGGCATTCACATTCGCGAAGTGTGGCCAGCTGGGGAGGGGTCAGGCTAGTACTCTTCGCGTTCGCAAAGAGGAGCTCGTGTTCGCAAAGGGTAGGACAGGATAGCCTTCCCGATCACGAGTCTCTTGTCGCGTTCGAAAAGAATATTTTTTGGGCGTGTCAGAATTTTGCCCTTGCAATCCCGAGGCCCTTTTCGCGATCGCGAATAAGGAATGCCTAGGCAGAGACTTTTTAAAGACGGGACTTAGGCCATTTTCTCTCAATTTGATTTCCCTTCGCTGATTTTGGAGCTTTTGGAAAGGGGATTTTTATCTAACATTATAAAGTAAGTAGTCCCAACCCAATGTGAGTTTGATACATAGATTATGGGTAGATTTTAACATGTAAATTGTAGAAATTTTAGGATTTAGTTGAAAAACCTAGGTTTCGATAAAAATGGGATTAGACCACGAAAATGATTATGGCATTGAGTAGAAATTATATATTTATGTTCGTGAGGTTATGGGAAACTTTTCCTTTTAAATTTTTTTGAAATTCGGGCACGTGGGCCCGGGGAGAATTTTAGAAATCTTTCAATTTGGGTTGGGTAATTACTCTGATAGTTAAATTATAAACTTTTGAGCACATATTGATGAATTTATACAATATTTGGCTAGTTTCGGATTGTGTGGCACCGATTTAAGGCTTTAGTGTGAATTGTGGACCAGGAAGAGGACTTGGAAACGAGGTAAGTCTTTTGAGATTTGGGTATCATCAGCTAAAGATGCTGCAAGCTGCAATAGTTCATGCTCTCAGAATCTGGAGGCATTATCTTTATGTGGTGTCTTATGAGGTTTACACGAATCATCGCAACTTGCAGCATTTGTTCACGCGGAGGGATCTCAATTTGAGGCAGCACAGGTGGCTTGAGTTACTGAAGGACTATGATATTACCATCCTTTATCATCTAGGAAAGGCGAATGTGGTTGAGGATGCCTTGAGCAGAAAGGCCGAGAGTATGGGTAGTTTGGCATTCATTTCAACAGAGGAGAGACCATTGGCTTTGGACATTCAATCCTTGGCTAACAGACTTGTGAGGTTGGATATTTCAGAGTCCATCCAAGTTCTTGCATACTTTGTGGCTCAATCTTCATTATTTGAGCGGATCAAGGCTCGTCAGTACGATGATCCGCACTTGCTGGTTCTTAGGGATACGGTACAAAAGGGTGGTGCCAAGGAGCTTACTATCGATGAGGATGGTGTTCTGCGACTCCAGGGTCGCCTATGTGTTCTTAATGTTGATGGATTGAGGGAGAAGATTATAGAGGAGCACTCAGTTATCGGTATTCATCCAGATACTACGAAGATGTATCGCGACCTGAGGCAGCATTATTGGTGGTGGTGGATGAAGAAAGATATAGTTGAGTATGTAGTGAGATGCCTAAATTGCCAGCATGTTAAGTATGAGAACTAGAGGCCAGGTGGCCTACTTCAACAGATGGTTAAACCGGAGTGGAAATGGGAGCGCATCACAATGGATTTCGTAGTTGGTTTGTCGCGGGTGTTGAGGAAGTTTGATGTCGTTTGGGTCATTGTCGACAGGCTGACCAAGTCGACACACTTTATTCTAATGATGACTACATACTCTTCGGAGAGGTTGGCCCAGATTTACATCCAAGAGATTGTCCGGTTGCATGGTGTGCCTGTTTCCATTATTTTAGATAGAGGCCTCAATTCACTTTGCATTTCCGGAGAGCAGTACAGAGCCAGTTGTGTCACGACCCAATTTTCCCTCCATTGGGTTTCGTGATGGCACCTAGTCTTAAGGACTAGGTAAGCCTACTAAAATGCGGAATAACAAGAACAACTTATAACAGCTAGAATTCTTTTGAGATGAATCCTTTATACAATGAACAACTCCCCAAAACCCGGTAGTACAAGTCATAAGCTCTACAGAGTTTTGCCACAACTTCTAAACACAACCGTATGGAAATAAGTACAACAGTGTGAATACAAAATAGGAAGGTGACTCCGAAGCTTGCGAACGCAGCTGCAGGGCTACCTTGCGTCTCCTCGGCAAGAATCCGCTCAGCTACTAGCGAACAATACCTGGAGCTGCATAAAAAAATGTGCAGAAGTGTAGTATGAGCACACCACGGCGGTGCCCAGTAAGTATTAAGACTAACTTCGGTGGAGTAGTGACGAGGAACAGGCAAGACACCCACTGGTCTAATAAGCAGAACAAGTATAAGTGTAGAAACAACCGAACGTGTTATCTATATAAAGGTTAAGCAATATTGCTAACAATATAGTAACTACAATAAGGAAAGGAAACAACAAGTAACAGTGGAAAAACCATAATAAAGCTCATAAAAAGTGAACAAAAAAAATACAGCCCAAATCCAAAGTTCACAAATACAGTAAGGACAGATCATAACTCAGCAACTACATCAGCTTTCACATTAGATCATAGCCAACAACTTCAATCAATTAGTCAAATCTTTCATTTGATAAAAACATTTCGAATTATACTTCTTCAAGTAAACATTTTTCTGATAGTCCTCTAATAATGAATACCTTTCGAATATAACCCTTTCAAATAAATATCCTTCGAATATAAGTCACCCTGGGACACCTCATCTCATAATCATACTGACAACTCACGTGCCCAAAGAGTCATTCTCACATGGAAGGAAAATAAACGAGAGGTGCGTCTATACTCAGAAATCTCAAGAGCCTTCTACCTAATAAGGATGATTAACCACGTGTATGCTTGTGCAAGTGTCCTAACATAGTTCGCACCAACTAGTAAGTATAAGGAATGGAACGGACATCACCTATAATGTTTACAGAGGGATAGGATCAATGAAAACATCAGCTCAGAACACAATGATTTTAATAGGGGAAAATAACGCAGAAAGAATACAGCTCAACACAGAAATGGCAACCGGGGATCTACCAGGATACCGTCCTGTAGCCCCCAAATGTAAATATCCAGCAAACCGGGGATCTACCAGGATTCCGTCCTGTAGCCCCCAAATGAAAATATCCAGCAAAACCGGGGATCTACCAGGATACCGTCCTGTAACCCCCAAAAGTAAATATCCAGCAAATCGGGGATCTACCAGGATACCATCCTGTAGCCCCCAAATGTAAATGTCTACCAAAATCGGGGATCTACTAGGATACCATCCTGTAGACCCCAAATATAAATATCCAGCAAACCGGGGATTTACCAGGATATCGTCCTGTAGCCCCCAAATGTAAATGTCTAGTGGATCTCCCGAGTGTCGTCCCGTAGTCCAACTCATAGTGCGCCGGGGATCTACCGGAATCTCGATCCGTAGTCCCCAAATGTAAATGTGCAGGGGGGTTCTACCGGGATATCGCCCATAGTCCCCAAAGTAACCACACAGCACAACCAATAGAAACAACACTTACAGCACAAAAGAAAGCTCGTACATCACCATAATACACATTGTCGCGCCCCCTTTTTCCTCTACGGAAATCGGGTTTGTGACATTTGGGAGGACAACTCATTCCTTTTGGGAATTGGGTTTGATTTAAAGAGTCGCCACCAAATGATTAGGGTGCATTAGGACACCAAAGAGGTTTGATTTGAGTAACCAGAGATTGGTAAGGGCTTGAAATTATTCTAAGGGGAAGGTGTTAGGCACCCCTCAGAGTGGTTTCCGACCAGACTATTAGTGTGAATTTGGGTACAATTAACATATAGACAAATAAGGCTCAAATAAGAGGGGATTTTTATCACATAAAGGTTTGAAAGTAAACAAGGTTTGAAAGAACAATTAGAAAAAGCTGTTTTAAAAAAAAGAGTTTAAAATACTGGAAAGAAAGAATAAAAGGAGAGGGGTCCTAGGTTTATTAATAATATGGATCACCCCACACAATGCCCGGTAATCACTCCTCAATGAGGGGCTACACATGACATTATCGCGTGGTCATCATATCCATATCTACCCTTCCCACCCCGTTAAGGTATTAAAGCGCGGAATGGTCTCGTTTACTTATTGCAGGCTATTACCCGTCCCAATCCTATCAGTCCCGGAGGCATTTAGGACTACTAATCCTAAAGGGGAGGGATATTAGGCTTATTTGTGGTTTTAAAGGTAAAAATTCTAAGGCGACATACAAAAGCATGTATAGCAAATTGAGGGAAAGCACATAACAAATAAGAAGGCTCAGATATACCTCCTTTAAACAAAGAAGCACATAAATTAGCATGACTTACACATACTAGTTAAGGTCTAATTAAGAACTTAAAGGTTGAGGCGGACTGATATATTACATAATTCAGATAAGAAGCCTGAATCAGGCCTGCCCGCTGGTTGTAATTATTAGAAAAGATTCAGATTTTAATTTTACCCTAAGGCTTGCCTAAGTGTGGGACAAGGATCCTACAGGCATGGTATCTACTGAATTACGAACGCAGTAACAACAAACTGAATACGTTCTGCTAAAAAGATAGTCAGATTATTAAAGAAAGGCAAGTTTTTTTACGAAGGTTGTAAGTTCTGCAAATGATGATACATCGTTATTACTGCGCGAATGAAGCGATTCATATTCAATTAATAGTTCCTATAGACATGCTTTCTATGCGTTGTTGATTTAAGCCTTTTGTAGATATGGTGCAAATGCAGAAGCCTTATAGACATGATATCTAGATGCTGAATTTCATTTAATGCCTATGTACATGATATCTAATTGCAGTTGATTGTTTAAGACCTATGAACATGATTGTTAGGTGAAGAATGGATGTACAAGATTCAGAAGGACCTATAGGCATACTTTCAATATGCATATGCAGAACTCAGATTTCCAGATACTTATGGACATGATTTCTATATGAGAGAATGCAGAATTTAGAAGCATCTATAGACATGGTATCAATATGAGAGAATGCAGAATTCAGAAATACCTATAGGCATGATATCTATGTGAGAATGCAGAACTCAGAAACACCTATAGACATGGTATCTATATGAGAATGCAGAATTCAGAAATACCTATAGACATGATATCTATGTGAGAATGCAGAATTCATAAATACCTGTAGACATGATATCTATGCGAGAATGCAGAACTCAGAAATACCTATAGGCATGATATCTACCCTTTGCATACATGGTTACCCGCCCTTTTCACTAGCCATCCCCAAGAGTTTATTACAAATTATTACTGCCCAGAATAAAGTAAAAAATACATCAGAAAAAATACAAATACAAGTACAACCAAGGAGAGCCTGATTCAGACTTCATGCCAGAAATATGAGGTAAACCAACTCCACAAGATCATGATCCAAAGCCTTTCTCCTATTTGGATGTGTCAAAGTTCCCTAAGAGCCTCAAAGGGGACTCCGGGCAATGCTCACACCCCAAATACATTATCAGATTAACACAAGTGCAGTGTGGAAAGGCTAGCCCTCAAGTGTCCAAGTTCAGAGGGAGCTCAAGGGTCCCAAGGCAAGGCTCACAAGAGGGGGGCAGAACTTAAAGACTAAGAGAGTGTGCAAGTGCAGAAATAGATTTCTAAAGGGGGAGAGGAAAGGCAAATGGATACAAATAAGTACACATAAGAGGTTCAGGGGGAATAGGAAATTAAAAGAGACAAGAGCAGGCTGTAGGCATACGCAGCAATGGAGAATGCTAGCACACCCATAGGCCTGTTAGAACACACTATTGAAGGCTAGGATCCCAAGGGATTAAGCTTAATTCATAGACAATAATTTGCATATTGCCATGCCTTAAGCCATAGCTCAAACACGTAGGGGGCAGGGGTTTGGGATTCGTAATAGAAACAGGCAGAAAGAAATCAGCATGCTAACTTGAGTGTTGAACTATGCAGAAACAGTAAGTAGACATGGATACAAAAGCAGTAAATAAACACATTGTTGTGGTGCTTAAGCTTAAATCAGGACATACCAGTTTCAAAGAAACAAATAGAGAAAAGTAGTAGGTCTTGTAAACAGGCCACAGTGCAGACAAGAAGAGAGAATACTATTGTGTATAAGTGTAAGTTCAGAAAGACTATGAATGAGTGTTGTGTGTTGATGAAAGAGTCGTGCATTTATAGTGTGAAAATCAGGCAGAAATATGGTATGAAAACAGTTAAGGAACTGAATATCAATTAAGAATCAATCACACAAGACTTCCTTTAATTAAGGAACTCAGATTCAAACGGGAAAACTATTTAAGGGAAGAAATCAAATAAACATCTTGTACAAAGCATGCAGTTAGGGGTAAATACATAAAAGTTATTTAAGGGAAAAATTTTAAAATACACGATTGCATTAATAAGGTAATAAAAATCAATTAGTAGACAGTAAATCAAGGGTCAGAGATTTTGTAATCACTGTTCCATGAATGAACCAAGTCAGAAAAGTTATGGAAAGTCAAATAACTTAAATTGAGTCATAGGGAAATCAGCAAACAAGGAAAGAAATCAATCAAACCTATACAGAAGGAAGTCTGAAAACCATTTTAGAGGGGAAGTTCAGCGCATATAAAGAGCATACAAACATGTTAAGAAGATGTCGTGTCAATACAAAATCAGTAGATAATAGACTATAGGAGCATGGTATTTACATAGGTTAGCAATGTAGAAGAGAAGTAGCATCTAGTAGCATACAAAAGATCCAGTGTAAAAGACCTTAGAAAAGTTTTAGTGAAAAATTAGAATTGCTTAAAGAGACAGAGGTTGAGACAAAGAATTTCGAGACTCAGTTGAGAAACAAGTTCAGCACCTCGAAATAGTTAGAGTTTCTGAAATCAGACAGCTTTAAAGATGAAGAACAAACATATCACATAGCCAATGTTCTCAAACTCGGATGAACCCCTAAATTTTAGGGTTTTACCATCAATCGAGTGCCGAGATGAGAGGGCAAGTAATCAAGAAAGCAAAAGATACTAGTCGAAACAAGTTCAAAGGTATCATAAAGGAACTAGGACCTTCGACATGCTTTTTCAATAACAGAAACTCATGAGAAACAAAGTAAAAGAGTAACATGTGACCCATAGTAGAAGAAATGGTAGAAGAAACAAATAAGAACATGGTAGGAGAAATTTTAACAAGAGCACGGTAGGAGCAATATAATATAAAAATATGGTAGAAGAGATTTAACAAGAACACAGTAGGAGCAATATAATAGAAAAACATGGTAAAAGAGATTTAACAAGAACATAGTAGGAGCAATATAATAGAAAAACATGGTAGAAGAGATTTAACAAGAACATAGTAAAAAACACATAAGAGAAGAAGAAAATCAGAGAAACACACAAGAAAATCAGAGAAGCATAACTCAAAACCCTAAATCGGAGAACAAAGGTTTTGAAAGTATAACTTTTGAAAAAATATTAGAAAATCATTTAAAAGCTTAGGGAAAGCATAGATCTGGAACAGATCTAAAGCGATCAGACAAACCTCAAAGTTAGGGTTTTCAGAGGAACCCAAACGGTGAGAAAGGCTTGGATCTAAGCAGGAGGAGTTGAGGCCAGGCTCGAACAGACACGGCTTGCCGGAGCAAGGTCGGAGATGGTCATGGAACTTGAATCGACAAAAGTCTAGACCCAACTCATCGTGGTCGAGTCATGAAGCTTCAGTAACCAAACGTGAAGAGCCATAGGTGGTTTGGTTGGTGGTGAAACCACCATGGATTCAGGTCAGAAGGTGACCGGAGAAGATGAAGGGAACTCATCGGAGAGGAGGGGAAGGGGGGGAAGGTTCTAGAGAGAACTAGAGGTTAGAGAGATAGAGACAAGTGAGGCAAATGAGGGGTTTGGGGGGGTCGTTTGGCTTAATTAGGTAAGCATAGATCTGGACCGTTGATCAAAAATGATCAACGGCCAGGATTTGATCCGAGCTGGGTCGGGTAGATTTAGGATTGGGCTTGGGTATTGGGTTGGTTTAATTTGGGCTGGGTATAATTAAGCCAAATTAAGAGGCCAAATGTGGCTATAAGTTAAATAGCCCCCTTTTCCCCTATTTAATTTATAAGAAATAGTAAATGAATTTCTGAAAACTAATTAAAAGCAATGAAACGATTTATAATATATAATTATCAATTTAAAAATATAAAATCACATTTTATAAATATGAGACGGATTTAAACCTAAAAATGGCTAATATTGCAATTATGCAATTTTGTCCTTAAAAATACCAAATAAATTTGTAAAAATATGTGAAAAATATCTTAGCTATATTTTAGTATAAATATGAAAATCCAATAAATGAATCACCAAAAATGATAATTTTTGTGACAATTATTGGGTTTTTTTTCCTTGATAAATACGATAGTTAATTGATTTAAAAATCCTTGAAAAATTAAGAAAAATAGTGCAACCCTGGGATATACTTATATATGCATATATAGGCTATTTTGAAGGTATTTTGCATATTTAAAAATACAAAAAAAAATTGGGTATCAACAGCTGACCCTCTTTACCCGGGAAGGATGAAAGAGTTGTCGGATAAAGATATGATGACCGATTTTGACCGGATGAAACGGCTTGAAGAGGTTTGGCCGTGCTCTGGCTTCTGAGCTGCCTACATATCCCTGGTCTTACAGGAATCAGGCCATATGTAGTTCAGGATCCGTCGGCGGAGTATGCCGATGGAGACCTTTCAAGAACGGGCGCAATATCCAGGTCGGGATGAATGGTTAAGGTCTAATAGGGCTACGGGAACTGAAGCGGGATCACTCCTGCCGAGATGGCCGTTGCTCGCCGATTTACCTGCAAATAAGCAATACAAGCGTATATTGTGCATAAATTTAAACATGATGCAAGTTCCCGTCGGACCATGACGTCCTGGGCCATGACGGTTAGGATGACGTCCTCGGACCATGACGTCCTGGGCCATGAAGCGTATAATAAAGGATTCGCAGGCTATGAAATGATGCTCTCGGGCTATGAGAATGATGCCTCCGAACCATGATGCCTTTGAATAATGATGTGCGAAAAATTAAAGGGATCTTCAGGCCATGACATGGTGTTCTTGGGCTATATAAATGGTGCCTCCGAACGATGACGCCCTCAGATAATTTGGCGATCTTTCAGCCCATGAAATGCAGTAGGTGGCGATCTTTCAGCCATGCAAAAAATAAAGTGGCAATCTTTCAGCCCATGAAATGCAATAGGTGGCGATCTTTCAGCCCATGAAATGCAATAGGTGGCGATCTTTCAGCCATGCTAAAATAAAATGGCGATCTTTCAGCCATGCAAAAATAAAGTGGCGATCTTTCAGCCATGCAAGCGTAAAATAAAGTGGCGATCTTTCAGCCATGCTAAAATAAAGTGGCGATCTTTCAGCCATGCAAAATAAAGTGGCGATCTTTCAGCCATGCAAAATAAAGTGGCGATCTTTCAGCCATGCAAGCGTAAATAAAGTGGCGATCTTTCAGCCATGCAAGCGTAAATAAGGTGGCGATCTTTCAGCCATGCAGATGCAGATGGAGACAGTGTTTAGTCTCGGTAGGCAAAAAGGTAGCATTATGCAATGCAAAAGATGCAGATGGAGACAGTATTTAGTCTCGGAAGGCAGAATGGTAGCCTTATGCAATGCAAAATATGCAGATGGAGACAGTGTTTAGTCTCGGAAGGTAGAATGGTAGCCTTATACAATGCAGAAATGCAGATGGAGACAGTGTTTAGTCTCGGAAGGCAGAATGGTAGCCATATGCAATGCAGAAAATGCAGATGGAGACAGTGTTTAGTCTCGAAAGGCAGAATGGTAGCCTTATGCAATGCAGAAAATGCAGATGGAGACAGTGTTTAGTTTCGGAAGGCAGAATGGTAGCCTTATGCAATGCAAAAGATGCAGATGGAGACAGCAAATGGCAATAGAGTTCCTTAGCTGATAACAGGCTGCGATAATTGTGACTGCTGGGGATATTGTGATATAGGGCATATCACCGGTGTGCGTAGGTAGCAAATGCTGGCAAATGCAACAATTCTGAGAGTTGTATTCCTGAACAATGTTTGTCTCGTGAGTGTATAGTATGTCAGGTGCTTTCGCAATCCATGTGTCTGCATCCAAAGAAAAATCGTGAGTTTTGTAGAGGGGGAGGTTAGTTCGCATCCCTGATGGCCTTGTTCGACCCGTTCGGCTTTGATACGGTGATACGGTAAGTATCATTGGGGGTAGCGTTGCTGAACAAAGTTATTTCGATAATAAACATGCATGAATTTGAAAAAAATATGTCGTAAGTGTATATTTAAGAAATAACTTTTAGATGAACCGACGAGTGTGACGTGGATCAAGACATTGCAACCTCTCTTGCTACGGAATTTTGAGGGTCCTCCTCCAAATTCTGCCCCAGTTTAATGGGTTGATGCTTCTGGCAGCCGCTTGCGATGATCGGCTGAAATTACTTCGGAATTTTGAGGGTCCTCCTCAAAATTCTGCCCCAGTTTCAAATTTCGGGGGAAATGAAAATTTTATTGAATTGTGACTGAACCCATAGGGCTGCCTACGTATCCCCTCTTAAACGGGAATCAGGTCAGACGTAGTTCAAATTACATCATGTAGGAAAACATAAGATTACACATAGTAGCGCTTGACTGCATCTGAATTGATTGGTTTCGGCCAGACTTCTCCGTCCTTTTCTGCAAGTATAAGGGCTCCTCCTATCAGAACCCGGTGAACCATGTATGGACCTTGCCAGTTGGGAGAGAATTTCCCCTTGGCTTCATCTTGATGCGGGAAGATTTTCTTTAATACCAACTGCCCTGGTGTGAACTGTCTCGGCTTGACTCTTTTGTTGAAGGCTCTGGACATCCTGTTTTGGTAAAGCTGACTGTGGCAAACTGCATTCATTCTTTTCCATCTATGAGAGCTAACTACTCGTAACGACTTCTCACCCATTCTGCCTCGTCGAGCTCAACTTCTTGTATGATCCTTAAGGAAGGAATTTCTACTTCGGCGGGAATGACGGCTTCTGTTCCATAAACTAGCATATAGGGGGTTGCCCCAGTTGACTTGCGGACTGTGGTCCGATACCCTAATAAAGCAAATGATAGCTTCTCATACCACTGCTTATGCTTCTTTACCATTTTCCTCAGTATCTTCTTAATGTTTTTGTTGGTGGCCTCTACAGCTCCATTCATTTGCGGCCTATAGGCTGTAGAATTCTTATGTTTGATCTTGATGCTTTCACACATAGCTATCATCAAGTCGCTGTTGAGGTTGGAGCCATTATCAGTAATAATTGACTCTGGAATCCCGAATCGACAAACAATGCGGTCGCGGACAAAGTCGGCCACGACTTTCTTAGTTATTGCTCTGTAAGATGTTGTTTCGACCTATTTGGTGAAATAGTCAATTTCCACTAGGATGAATCTGTGCCCATATGAGGCGGCAGGCTCGATTCGTCCAATGACATCCATTCCCCAGGCGGCGAAAGGCCATGGTGAGCTTGTTGCATTAAGCTCATTGGGAGGCACCTTTATCATGTCTGCATGTATTTGACAGCGGTGGCATTTTCGGACATACTGAATGCAGTCTGTTTCCATAGTCATCCAAAAGTAACCAGCCTGGAGTATCTTGGCTAAAACAAAGCCGTTCATATGAGGACCACAGGTCCCAGCATGGATTTCTTCTAGCAGCTTGGATGCTTCCTTTGCGTCGACACACCTGAGTTGTCCCAAATCAGGAGTCCTCCTATACAGGATTCCTCCACTGTGAAAGAAATTATTGGATAACCTTCGAAGTGTGCGCTTTTGAATAGGATTTGCAAGTTCTGGGTACTCTCCCTTTGCCAAATATTCCTTGGTATGATGAAACCAAGGTTTTCCATCTGCTTCTTCTTCAATATGGGCATAATAAGCTGGCTGATCATGAATCTTTACTGGAATAGGATCAATGAAGTTTTTGTTTGGATGTTGTATCATGGATGACAAGGTAGCTAATGCATCGGCGAATTCATTCTGGATTCTGGGAACATGCCGGAATTCTGTCTTTGTGAACCTCTTCTTCAGTTCTTGCACGTGATGCAGATACGGGAGTATCTTAGAGTTCTTGGTTGCCCATTCCTCTCGGACCTGATGTATGAGTAAGTCTGAATCCCCAATTACTAACAATTCCTGAACGTTCATGTCAATGGCCATTTTGAGCCCTAGGATGCAGGCTTCATACTCGGCCATATTGTTGGTGCAGGGGAATCTGAGCTTAGCTGACACTAGATAGTGCTGACCGGTTTCTGATACTAGGACCGCTCCTATGCCAACTCCTTTGAAATTTGCTGCTCCGTCGAAAAACATTCTCCACCCATCATAGGATTCTGCATTGTCTTCTCCACCTAATAGTACCTCTTCATCAGGAAAGTACGTCTTTAAGGGTTCGTATTCTCCATCCACGGGGTTTTCGGCGAGATTATCCGCTAGTACCTGTCCTTTGATTGCTTTCTGAGTTACGTAGACAATGTCAAATTCACTCAACAGGATTTTCCACTTAGCTAGCTTGCCGGTGGGCATGGGCTTCTGAAAAATGTACTTCAAGGGATCCATCCTTGATATGAGATATATAGTGTAGGCACAGAAATAATGCCTCAACTTCTGGGCCACCAAAGTCAGAGCACAGCAGGTACGTTCCAAAAGAGAATACCGGGCCTCATACGGAGTGAACTTCTTGCTGAGATAGTAAATGGCTTGTTCCTTCCTCCCTATTTCATCGTGCTGTCTAAGGACGCAATCGAAGGCACCATCTAGCACTGCGATGTAGAGTAGTAGAGGTCTACCCGGCTCGGGCGGGACCAAAACGGGTGGTGTTGATAGGTATTCCTTAATTCTTTTTGCATTCAACATTCTTGAAGATTGGCTCACAAATAACTGTAGATTGTGCTATGAACCGGCTGATGTAGTTGAGTCTTCCTAAGAAACTCATCACGTCTTTTTTGTTCTTTGGTGGTGGCAATTCCTGAATGGCCTTGACCTTTGATGGATCCAGTTCTATTCCCCGGCGACACACAATAAACCCAAGCAATTTCCCAGCGGGAACCCCAAATGCACATTTTGCGGGATTCAGCTTTAGGTTGTATCTCCGCAATCTGTTGAAGAACTTTCTCAAATCTTCCATGTGATCAGTGGCCTTTTTGGACTTGATGATAACGTCATCTACGTACACCTCGATCTCCTTGTGTATCATATCATGAAAAATGGTGGTCATAGCCCTCATTTAGGTAGCCCCTGCATTCTTCAAACCAAACGACATCATCTTGTAGCAGTACATTCCCCATGGCGTAATGAAAGCCGTTTCTTAGCATCTTCCTCGTCCATCCAGATCTGATGATAACCAGCGAAATAATCCACAAATGACTGCAGCTCATGCTTGGCGCAGTTGTCGATCAGGATATGTATGTTTGGTAAGGGGAAATCGTCTTTCGAACTAGCCCGATTGAGGTCCCGGTAGTCGACACAGACTCTAACCTTTCCGTCCTTCTTTGGCACTGGTACAATGTTAGCTAACCGTGTTGGGTATTCCACTACCCTGAGGACTTTGGCTTTGACCTGCTTGGTGACTTCTTCCTTGATTTTCAGACTCATATCTGGCTTGAACTTTCTGAGCTTCTGTTTTACCGGCGGACATGTCGGATCAGTTGGCAGTTTGTGTGCCACAATAGATGTACTCAGACCAGTCATGTCATCATATGACCAGGCGAATATGTCCTCATATTCTTTTAGAAATTCTGTGTACTCTTCCTTTTCTGACGGTGATAAGTGAACGCTGATTCGTGTTTCTTTGACATTTTCTGCATCTCCCAGGTTAACAATCTCAGTCTCGTCCAGGTTGGACTTAGGTCTATTTTCAAAATTCTCAACTGCCTTAACAATCTCTTCCGGTAAGCCATCTTCCTCTAAGTCTATGTCTGTTTGTTGCGTTGTCTCCTTGCATGTCACAATCATTGGTTCATCAAGATAAGTAATAGTAATGTTGTATAAGTAAAGTGATGAGAGAAAATAAGAGTAAGATTTATAAGAAAAATCGAAATGCTTTGATAAATTCCATAACTGTTTTGAACATTGAAGATCTTATTGCGAAATTTAAAATGCGAATGGAAAGTCAACTAGTAAAAATAAAAGATAGTGCATGATGCTTGTTCAGCCTTGCTACCCCGAGGCTCACCGGGCTCTGTTGGTCCTGATGGTCCAGTTAATGAGGCATACTCCTCTGCTCACAGCCTGTAAGGAAGGGCCTTCCTCCCCCTCCTCCTCGAAAATGACACAACAATCCATATCATCGTCTTCCAGGAAAAAATTCCTCATTGCTGCCAGTGCTTCCTCTTCTTCTGACCCATAGATAACTTCGGCCAGTTGGAAAGTCTTTTCCAAGTGTGGTATTGGCTGCTCCAACGGATAGTAAGGACCACGCCATGGTGGCAGCCAGTTGTTGAATTCCTCCCAGGTATACTTCATATCCCAGACCGAAGGTGGTGCAACGTTTCTTTAATTTGATAGGCTTAGCGATTCCTTGGAGGTCCTTGCCAAGTCCCTTGCCAGGTTCATATCCGCTCCAGTTCAATATGCTTTCAATTTTGTTGTGCCTCCATTTGTCTTTATCAACGGCGTTGACCCGCTCGATGTGATGATAAGTCTCCCCACCTATCTTTCTTCTAACTCGGATTGCTGGGATGGTCTGGCGACTGTATATGGGATTACTTCCGTCGCCGTGGATGATTACCTCCTGGTGATTCCACTCAAACTTCACTGCCTGATGTAGTGTTGATCCTACAGCCCCAGCATCATGAACCCAGGGTTGTCCTAGCAGCAGATTGTAAGATGTCGGCACGTCTATCACTTGAAAGTCAACATCAAACGAAGTAGGCCCCATTTGTAAACATAGGCTAATTTCCCCAATGGTGGACCTTTGGGAACCGTCGAAAGCTTTGACGTTGATGGCCCCATCCTTGATCTCGTGCAGTCCCTTACCCAACATCCTGAGTGTTACCAACGGACAAATGTTGAGGCTGGATCCCCCATTAATCAGGACTCTGGTGACAAAATAATCTTCGCATTGCACGGTGATGTGCAACGCCTTGTTGTGACTCAACCATTCTGGTGGCGGCTCATCTTCATGGAAAGTGATCTTGTGACTTTCCAATACCTTGCCTACCATGTTATCCATCTCCCCGCCGGTGATGTTGCTCGGTACATACGCCTCACTCAGTACCCTTAATAGGGCATTTTTGTGCACATCGGAGTTCTGTAGCAAAGCAAAGATGGAAATTTGTGCCGGTGTTTTGTTCAGCTGATCAATGACCGAGTATTCCTTGTCCTGTATCTTTCTCCAGAGATCGTCGGGCCCGGTCTCGGTGATGGTTGGTCGGCTGGAAGCCTGCTTGCTTGACTCAGCCAGGTGTTCCAGGGTATAAACTCTACCAGTTCTCATCATACCATGTGGCGCAATAGCTTCTCCGAACGTAACCTTGCCTTTCCTTCTTGCCTCGGCTATGTAGTCCCATGGTATAACCTTTGTATGGAACGGTGTTATGGCTGACATTGCCACTAGAATTGACATGGCTACCTTCATTCCGAACGGAGCCTGCACCTTGGGCGGTAAAACAACAACTTCGAATGGTGTGGGTGCCTTTGCTGGAGACACAAATTCGACCTCAATTGGTGCTGCTGTCTTTCCAGATGGTGGCGCCTCGAACTCAAGTGGCATAGACATATTTACCTCGGCATCCCCAGTGGGCTCAATCTCGACCACGATCGGATTAAGGGTGACTATTGGTTTCTTTGGGTCGTCACCTGCTGTGATCAAACTGATCGATCCCTTGGGGTCCCAATCATCCTCTATTTCAATCATGTGAACGCCTCCACCCTTGTGGTCTGGCAGAGGGTTATTGCGGACGTTCGGAGTAGGTTCCTTTGCCACGATAATCTTGTTGTCAATTAGCGTCTGGATCTTATCTTTCAGATAGCGGCATTCATCAATGGTGTGTCCTTTCATGCCGGAATAGTATGCACAGGATTTATTTGGATTAATCCACTGAGAAAGGTTTTCAGGAGCAGCAGGGATAGGGGTGGCATAACCAGCAGTTTTGAGTCTTTCATATAATTGGTCGATAGGTTCAGCAATAGCCGTGTACTATTTTTGGGGTCGTCGGTCAAAGTTTGGTCGGGGTCTAGGGAAGTTTTGGCGTGGAGGAGGGGACTGGTAGTGGGATGGTTGAGTGTTGTAGGCTTGGCAAACATGTGCTGGTTGGGAATATTGGGTGAAGTGGGCTGATATGTTGTAGGTGATTGGTAGGTGAGTGGTCGAGCTTGGTAAGAGGGTGAGGGTGCTTGGTAGTTTGGAGTAGGCTGATATGTGAGTGGAGGCATTGGGTAGGTTTGGTATTTGACGGGAGATTTGGTTCTCGGTGCCACCATTACGGCTCCTACATCCTTTTTCTTGGACACACTGCCTGACTGTAAGGCCTTGTTTGTAGCTTGTAAAGCCTCGAAATTAGTAACCATACCGCTTTTGATGCCCTCTTCGATCCTTTCCCCTAGCTTGATAATGTCAGAAAATTTGTGGCCCTCGATCATCATCAGCCTCTGATAATATTGTGGGTCTTGGGCCCGAACGAAGAATTTGTTCATCTGTTCTTCTTCTAAAGATGGTCTAACCTTAGCTGCTTCGGACCTCCAACGAGTAGCATACTCGCGGAAGGTTTCTGTGGGCTTCTTCTTTAGGTTTTTAATATAGAACACATCCGGAGCATTCTCCGTGTTAAATCTGAACCTGTCCATAAAGTCGGACGCCATGCTTACCCAGTTCGACCACTTCTTAGGATCTTGGCTAATGTACCAAGATAAAGAATCTCCCTTCAGACTCCTCATGAAAAGCTTCATGCGAATTTTCTCGTCTTTTCCCACTCCGACCAGCTTGTCACAGTATGTTCTCAAGTGGACCCTCGGATCCCCTGTACCGTCAAACATCTTGAACTTCGGAGGTTTTTACCCCTCGGGCAGTTCGACATCGGGCTGTATGCAAAGATCTTCGTAGTTCAGCCCTTCAACTCCCTTACTTCCTTCAACGCCCTGAATTCTGCTAGTCAACTTCTCAAGTTCTTCAGCCAAGTTCTTGATAAGCAAATCTTTTTCATCAGGCTCGGATGTGTTTGAGATGGGTGGGGTGGAGTGCGGCACAGTCTCCACATAGATGGGGGTGTTTTGATGGGTGTGGCAGTGATCATTTGTGGAGTTTTGTGGTTCTGGGATGAGCAACGGGGTATTGTTGGAACTATGGCAGGTGTTACAGTGGTGGTGAGGAGCGGTGTGGTTCTGTTGCTTTGGGAGACTCTGTGGAGGTGTGGGGTTCTGAGTATTTGGGAAGTTGATATCTGGAGTAGTGAAGGAAAATGACAGATTCGCCAAATTCCGAACTTGGTCAAGTTCTTCTTGAAATTTCAGCAGCTTTTGTTCCAGTTGGGACGCACTTTCCTTGGGAACCAGAGTACCTTGACCATGAGTGACCTCTACCCGTTCAGTTGAGTTTTCCTTTCTGGTGTTGTTCATGTCTTCCATCTTCCCTTGTTCTTATGTCTGACAGGACTGAGAGGAGGAGTAGGTGGAGGGCCCCTGGATCTCGTGAAATAGGATGATGTTGCCAGAGTTCACGAACTAACCTTTGGGGAGGGGTCTAATCAAAACAAATATAAAACAAAAAGGTAACCAAGTTAGTGAGGTTCATGGAAAATCGATGCAATATTTAAACAAGTAATGCGGGAATATAAAGCGTGTCCTAATTTGGGAGCCTCGTTGTGCCCGAGGTACGCCTAGCGACAAGTTGATTTGGAGAACTTGGAATGCTAAATGTCTCATTTCATTGATAGAAAAATAAGATGAATCCCGAATCAACACTAAATAACAGGAAAATAAAGCCACTAATGGCCATTGGCCTTATTACATTTTAAATAGCGAAAAGATAAAATCCTATCTACTTGGTCCCTGAAGGACCTTCCCCAGACTCGGCATCCTTGGATGCGTCGAACAACTTCCCCAGCTCGCGAAGTCCCAGCAGCGGGTAGGCTCTGGCTAGATGTCCGCCTTCGTTACCCTTAGCATTCTGATAGTCTTCGACCCTTTTAAGAAACCTTCCTTCCAGCTCCACCATGCCTCGCTCCAGGTATCCTAATCGCTTGTTGGCATTGATGGCCATGTCCTTCCATTCCTCAATTAGCTTTTGATTGGCTTCTTGTATCTCACGGTGCTCATATTCGTATTCCCGGATTCTCTTGCGCAGCTGATTGTATTTAACCTATGCCTCGGCCTTTTCATCTATGATCCTGTAACCTCGAACGAACTCGGATTCACCCAGACCATCATGATTATTCTCCAACCAACCAGAATAGTAAGGAGTACAACCGGCGTGGTATCGATCTGGTTCGATGGTATCCCTTCCCATGACGATCTTGCAGTGCCACATATGCTGAGCTTGGCACTTGTAAGGACTATCGTCAACCTGGAAGTCAGCCCGAAAATGACTCATCTTGTCGACCCTGGGTACAACCTACTTCCTACCATCTTGCCTCATAACTCGGAGAGAGAC